>NC_083461.1:11218070-11428070 GCF_030014155.1 Tachysurus vachellii | reverse complement strand
CGTCTGAGTGTGTGAGAGCGCAAGGGAGAATCCTCCCTGACTCTTCCATTGCAGCAGCTTAGCGCTCGGATTGGACGTCTCAGAGCTCACTGGGTGCCCATCATGCCTGCACCAACACCTCTCTCTCTCTCTCTCTCTCTCTCTCTCTCTCTCTGTCTCTCTCTGTGTGTCTCTCTGTCTCTCTCTTTCTCTGTGTGTGTGTGTTCACATATTTTGTCAACACTTTCAAATCTCACATATTTTCTGCTTCTCATCTGCGTTATTACACAGTGTAATTCTAAAATTCTGTAATTCTGTTCCACATTTTTTATCGATGTATTTGTCTTATTTCCTCATTTCTTACATAAGCCCTGACTCTCTCTCTCTCTCTCTCTCTCTCTCTCTCTCTCTCTCTCTCTCTCTCTCTCTCTCTCTCACACACACACACACACACACACACCCTATCTTTCCTCCTCTAGTGACTTTCCTCAGGTACACTAAAGGCTAGCGGCAACCTGGCTCACTCTGTGCCTTCCCTCTCATCTGATCCAAAGGGAAATGTAATGAATAATATAAAGCAAAATAGAACAGGAGAGGAAGAGGGTGTGATGCAAAGGGGGACAAAAAGAAGTGCAGGAAAGTAACATTTCACCTTTAAAGTAAGTAAGTAAGAAAGAAAGAAAGAAAGAAAGAAAGAAAGAAAGAAAGAAAGAAAGAAAGAAAGAATGAATGAATGAATCATTCATCATCATCAGTTAGATGGGCAGAAACTGAAGCACTTTTGTTGGTTGTGCTTGATAGAAGGGTGAGAAGGGAAAGAGGATGGAAGTAGCTGTAATGAGCACATGAATAGCAGTCAGATGGGACTTGAGAAAGAATGGAGTGAAGATTTAGAGGAGGAGGAGAGCCAATAGTGGAATACAGAAAGAGAGACAATTGCCAACTACTCATCTCTACTCTCCATTCTTAATGAAATGCACCCTCAAACCTCCCACAAATGATTAACCATTCTTACAGCATTGTTAGACATGATTGACTTACAGTACATGCTAAATCTACAGATTTTGTTTGGTTTGCAAGTAGTGTGATTAAGTATATCAGGTGCATGGCCACCTTACAGCTTCAGGATCTCCAATTGGATCCTGAGCTCCGGAAGCTGTCTTTATGAAGTTAATATACATTTTCTCTGCACCTGGGATTTTTCTAGGTTTTCCAGTTTCCACCCACGTCCCATACGGTATGCCAGCAGAACTGGCTATGTTAAACTGTTTCTAGATGTGAATGAGTGTAAGTGCCCAGTGATGGACTGGAATTCATACAGATTTTTGCCTCACATCCAGATCCGACATGAAACTGAGAAGCTGATGAAGAAAAAAAATTAATGAATTTGCAGCTAAGATTGACTCTCTGGGCATAACACAATTATGCTTAGTAAGCATATTGTGACAGGTAGAGGTGTGGTTCTGTGGGAGTTGAGTAACTTAATTTGACCCACCGGGTTTTTATTTTGTGAATGCTTAACACTGTTTTTTTCTCTTTCTCTCAGAAGCCATGTGGAGGTGCCTGTAGGAATGTACTGTATGTCCTGTGCACTGAAGTAAACTAGACTGCAGGAAAGAAGGAATGCTATGTTTTTATTTTATTTCTCTTTATGATAATGTGTGGTGCACAGACAATAATAACAACAATAAATGCTCACTAATCATTTCCCCCAGCTTGAAGAAAAGCATCATGTGGACATGAATTCCAATCCTTTTGCCCAGGTGCTCCATTAGCCAGTGCAGATGCAGGCCCAGCATCATCGGGTGCTGATGAATCCACAACACAGGAGTAAAAGATCCTGGGGCAGTAGTAACTCAAGTGGTTAAGGCTCTGGGCTGTTTATCAGAAGAAGAGAAGATCAGACCCCCAGCACTGCCAACTGCTGGGCCCTTGAAAAAGGCACTTAACCTCCTCTATTCCAGGGGTGCTGCATCATGGCTGACCCTGTGCTTTGATCCCAACCTCTAAAGATGGGATATACATATTTTACAATAATAAAGGCTTCTTATTCTAAGTAAACTGGCAGACAGACAAGCTGCAATCTAAACTGCCATCAAGATCCTGCTGACATCCTCCTGTTCCTCCCTGTGAACCACTCTTAATCTCATTTTCTCTTGCCAGGATGACACCCTAGGATGAAGGTGAGGCATACCTGGTGATGTTTGAGGGTAATGCCTCAACATGTGGATGGCTGAGAGGAAAGTGTGAGCTGCACACCTAGTCATATCTAAGATAGAAGCCCAGCTGTTGGTCCAGGATCTTTTGTTAGCACATTGTTAGCACTTCCAATCTATGCTATTAGGAGGGGGATTCACCTTTTACCAATGGCCTTTTAAAATATTTGAATTTAAAATATTTTTAAATATCTCACAATAACTGCAATTCACAATTCCCAGCTTGATGAATGACGGTCACTACTGTATTATTTTCTATGTGCAGTTTTGTTTGTTTGGCCATTTACCTTTGTTTTGTTTATGGTCATGTCTTTGCCCCTTTGATTGTTGATTATCCTGTTGTGTACCTTGAATCATTTGGTAATTGTTTTCTTTGTCATATAAAGTCCCTGTTATGATGCCTTGCTGAGCTAATAACGTAGCATGAGCATTATTTTACTTTTTTAATCTTGTATTTGAACTCTATCTATCTATCTATCTATCTATCTATCTATCTATCTATCTATCTATCTATCTATCTATCTATCTATCTATCTATCTATCTATCTAATTATTTAACTTTTTTAATCTTGTATTTGAACTCTATCTATCTAATTATCTATCTATCTATCTATCTATCTATCTATCTATCTATCTATCTATCTATCTATCTATCTATCTATCTATCTATCTATCTATTATTTGTGAAGCAACCTTACCAATGTAGATTAGTTTATTAAACGTTCTCAAAACCCATATAAGTCACAACTAAACTATTTTCAAGTAAACCTCACTGCAGTGTCATCCTCTCAATTTTCCCATGATTATGTGTATATGATCTGTGGTCTTATAAATACGTCCAACCTGCATTGCATTGACCTCTGCTATCAATAATGACTAATTCATGAATTTAGCCTGATAAAGCAATGACTACATACAATATATTCACATGTGTTCTGTCTCATTTTCCTGCACAATATAAGGTTATTGTAAAAGAAGAAAATATCTGCTTTACTTTGTCTGTGTTAATATGATCAATTAGATATAGCACTGCAAAAAACTACAGTAGTTAACTTCAAATGATTATTGGTGTAATAGTTATGTTTACATGCAGCCGAATTATTATTATTATTATTATTATTATTATTATTATTATTATTATTATTAATCAATAATCAGACTGAACATTGAATTGCTGTAATAAATCTGATGAAGTGTGCATTTTAAATAAAGTACAGGATTGAGCTGGATCCACTTTGTAGTATAAACTGTGGATACATTGCATATTCTTAAGTGTAGATTTTTGGCTCTTACTGATGCAATTGCACTGGTGTTATTCGTGCATTATTATGAGTTAAGTGCAGAGGAGAGAGAGAGAGAGAGAGAGAGAGAGAGAGAGAGAGAGAGAGAGAGAGAATGAGATCTCTAAAAGGTAAACTGCAGTGAAGGTTTACAGGCTCTGATTGATGCTTCCCTATTGATCTGAAAAGCTCTTTCTCCTTCCTTCAGTGCCTCCATATGAACAACACTCTCAATGTCCGATATACACAATCTAGTGACAATCAGTCATGAATCAAGTGGAAAGAGCAGCCATAAAATGTGGCAGAGATCACAAAAAATGCTTCTCCCAAAGACGAAAGCATCAGCAAACCTACAGACGGTGAGGCTGCATAAAAAAATATAACATCACTTCTGCTGATGCTGAAATAGTTACAGAACATATTCAATGTTTAAAATACATTGTTCCTTGCAGAAATTAGTAGGTGATAACTTTAGGCCAACTTCGTAATGTTAGAATTAGTTCACGTAGTGCATGCTTCATACTGTAGTTAATATGATTATATAAACAGTCCAAACTACACTTTCTGATGACATGCAATAATAATATATAAAACACACTGAATAAAGTTTTTACACAATGCAAGCAAAAGAACTCACAAAAGAAAAAACACATTAGGCCTTCTACAGTAGGTGAATCTAGGTACATAATCTGCACTCAGCAATATATACAAATATAACATAAACATAAGAATTAATGGGACACCTCACAGGACTGAAAGGTGCGTCGCAGAGTAGCGACCAGAGTACAGAAGTCTATGATGACTTTTCCCCCATGCATCACAGCAACCTACAGTACAACCAGTGATGCAGGATCAGAGACAGAAGAATTGTCAGAGACCTTCACTACACTGGATACAGTCTCTTCTCTGTGCTCTCATCAGGGAACTGCTACATGAGGAATAACATGGAGACTCAGGAGGAGTTTCTGCCCCTAGGCAATCTGGCTCCTGAATTAGGACACTTGACAGAGTCTGCATATTCTTACCTCTCACACAGATACACATAAACCAAACATCTCACACAGATACACGTACACCAAACAATCTACAATCTAGAGAACATAAATGCACACTGTGTAGTATAGTATGCATTGTATACATTCTATTACATTCAGTTTTATTCTCATTGCATTTCTCCAGTGACTGCAATATTTTGCTATATGTTTATTATATTAATCATATGTCTAATATATTATATCACATTTCATTTCTTTCTATTTTTAATGTGTGACAATAAAACTATGGGATAAATAACTAAGAAAAATAATCTTAGTACTTCATGCAGGAAATATGTATGTATATGACAAATAGAACCACAAACATTTAATCTCATTTTAATAACATTACCTTTGTCTTTGCGCTATTGATTTAGTCATTGAAACATTTTTTCCCCCGGATTGTTTATGTACTGCATTTAGAAGTAGCTTGTATGATATATAATATGAAATGATTATGTTTGTATTAAAATACATAGTCATTTATGTAAAATACATAGTCATAGTCCTTGCAATTGCAACAGGTAATACAGACTCACACGGTGTAAACAGATACGAATTCTTGTTGCAAAGGTAACAGGCGGCTAGAGGTAAAGTTCACCATGAAACATTAAATCTGCTTTTATAAATGAAAGATCTGTAATGTGCTTAACATTTTTGAAGAATTTGTAGGTTGGTGTTAGGTATCAGTTGTATGCCATGCTGATGTCACAAGTAGTGCAGGTTTGAGCAGTGTACAACTGACAAGTTGCTGTATTGACAGTACATCTTTTATGCTGCTCAGTGTGTATTGTGTTCACATCTACAGCTATTTTACATATTGAATTACCTTTTTGCATTTAATTCATTATAAAACTATGTACTGCTCGGCACTGCACTGTCCCTTGTCAATTATTGTACTGTCCTGCACTGTTTGCACACACTGTACACTTACAATTTATGTACTATTTTGTAGGTCTATGCAGTGTACTTAGTTCTCTGTTGTTTCCTATATTTCTGTGTTTTATATAGCTCCATGGTCCTTGAACAGCTTTGTTTCATTATACTGTACCAGCTGTATATGGTTGAAATCTTGGGGACCTGATTTTATACTTGATGACAAATCTGCACAACAAAAAAGTCCATGCTGAGAATCACATGAAAATGATTTAAATATTAATGTGCAAGCTGTTTGGTGAGGATTTTTTTAAACCTAGCTAGGTTTACATTTGTGGCTTTTTAGGCAGCATATTATATTGGCCCAATTTGTTAGAATTCCCAAGAACTTTGTTTGTAATGTGGTTGTAGTTCTTGGTCATTATATTTGTGTGCAAGGTGTGTTTTTTTCTTGAATGATGTATGTGTGCGTATCCATGTGTGATCTAGTCTAATCCTGAACTCTTTCTGCAAACTGGCACGTGGTGTAGACCTGGCTGAGAGGGGAACCACAGCAGCTTATTAAGCTCAATCTTCTTCTCTTTATGCTTTTACCCAGGCTAAAATTCTACACACACACACACACACACACACACACACACACACACACACACACACACACACACACACTCTTCAGAGTGTTTTACTCTCTTTTCTATGCTAGACCACAGTGGGAAGGCTGAGTTTTGATCAAACAAATACAGTGAGAGAGGACAGATGTGGCCAGGGATGAATGCTAATAATGTTTGGGTGATTATACTGCTGTCAGGTACAGTGTGTGTCTGTGTGTATGAAAGAGAGAGTCAGAGAGAGAGAGAGACTGAGAGAGAGTTTATTTTTCTATTATTCAGTAGGTCTGCCTTTTTTTTTTTTTTTTTCAGTTTAGCGCATGTCACTGAGATATATATTCAACCCTCTTACGTCTCAAACGCATACAGCAACACACTGAGACATTCATCCACTAAAACAGACAAACAAACAACACACACAGGGAATGCTGTTTGAACACACTCTGATTAGAGTCCAAGTATGCTCTCTAGTCGCTTAAACGTTGATGTATGCAGCAAAAACAAGCTGAAAACTGTTAAGGTTATCCAAGATTGAATTTCTCTATACATATCCAGAAGCAGATCATTTCCAGCTAATTGTGCTGATAAAAAAGCTCTTAAAGATAGAGAGTCTTCTGGTGTATTTTCAGAGGATAAACACTTACAGATAACCATCCTTCTCAAATATTAATATAATCATTATGAGGAACACTGGAAGGCAATATACCCATGATTCCTTTCATACATATTCACGCCAACTGTCTCACTAGTGACAAACTTCACCCAACAGAAAGGCTATTCAGGCGATTCATTTCTCAGACTGTTTTAAAATATTCTGTTTATCTCTCTTTTGATTGCCTCTCTAAATATACGGCTCAGTATGATTACTGGATTAAGTTGCATTGCCACTACAGTCTTTTTTTCAGAGGGAAAATGCATTAATAATCACATTATTCAGCCATCCTCATTTCGTTCATATATGCTCAAAAAAATAAAGGGAATACTTAAACAACACAATGTAACTCCAATTCAATCACACTTCTGTGAAATCAAACTGCCCACTTAGGAAGCAACACTGATTGACAATCAATTTCACATGCTGTTGTGCAAATGGAATAGACAACAGGTGGAAATTATAGGCAATTAGCAAGACACCCCCAATAAAGGAGTGGTTCTGCAGGTGGTGACCACAGACCACTTCTCAGTTCCTATGCTTTCTGGCTGAAGTTTTGGTCACTTTTGAATGCTGGCGGTGCTTTCACTCTAGTGGTAGCATGAGACGGAGTCTACAACCCACAAAAGTGGCCCAGGTAGTGCAGCTCATCCAGGATAGCACATCAATGCGAGCTGTGGCAAGAAGGTTTGCTGTGTCCAGAGCATGGAGGCGCTACCAGGAGACAGGCCAGTACATAAGGAGACGTGGGAGGGCAATAACCCAGCAGCAGGACTGCTACCTCCGCCTTTGTGCAAGGAGGAACAGAAGGAGCACTGCCAGAGCCCTGCAAAATTACCTCCAGCAGGCCACAAATGGGCATGTGTCTGCTCAAACGGTCAGAAACAGACTCCATGAGGGTGGTATGAGGGCCCGATGTCCACAGGTGGGGGTTGTGCCAACAAGACGTTTGGCATTTGCCAGAGAACACCAAGATTGGCAAATTCGCCACTGGCGCCCTGTGCTCTTCACAGATGAAAGCAGGTTCACACTGAGCACATGTGACAGACGTGACAGAGTCTTTAGATGCCGTGGAGAACGTTCTGCTGCCTGCAACATCCTCCAGCATGACCGGTTTGGCAGTGGGTCAGTAATGGTGTGGGGTGGCATTTCTTTGGAGGGCCGCACAGCCCTCCATGTGCTCGCCAGAGGTAGCCTGACTGCCATTAGGTACCGAGATGAGATCCTCAGAACCATTGTGAGACCATATGCCGGTGCGGTTGGCCCTGGGTTCCTCCTAATGCAAGACAATGCTAGACCTTATGTGGCTGGAGTGTGTCAGCAGTTCCTGCAAGACGAAGGCATTGATGCTATGGACTGGCCCACCTGTTCCCTAGACCTGAATCCAATTGAGCACATCTGGGACATCATGTCTCGCTCCATCCACCAATGCCACGTTGCACCACAGACTGTCCAGGAGATGACGGATTCTTTCGTCCAGGTCTGGGAGGAGATCCCTCAGGAGACCATCCGCCACCTCATCAGGAGCATGCCCAGGCGTTGTAGGGAGGTCATACAGGAATGTAGAGGCCACACACACTACTGAGCCTCATTTTGACTTGTTTTAAAGACATTACATCAAAGTTGGATCAGCCTGTAGTGTGTTTTTCCACTTCAATTTTGAGTGTGACTCCAAATCCAGACCTCCATGGGTTAATAAATTTGATTTTTATTGATAATTTTTGTGTGATTTTGTTGTCAGCACATTCAACTATGTAAAGAACAAAGTATTCAATAAGACTATTTCATTCATTCAAATCTAGGATGTGTTGTTTAAGTGTTCCCTTTATTTTTTTGAGCAGTGTATGTGTGTGTGTATGTGTATATATATATAGACAGAAACTGGTATTTTATCATAGTTTAATTAATCATAGATTAAACTTCAGATTAATATTTATATAATAAACTAGTAAAATTTAAATAATTGTGGATTAATATGTTATTACAAGCCGCAGTAATTCACCGTAGATGATGTCATGATGTATTTGCCCAGTGTCACCTATTTTTTATAGAGGTACAATATTTTAAAATAAGAATAAACAATTTTTTTTTTAAAATCAATCAATCAATCAATCAATCAATCAATCAATCAATCAATCAAGAAAGAAAGAAAGAAAGAAAGAAAGTAATAATTAAGCTTGTCAAGTTACCAAGAAATGAGAGTGTGTGTGTGCCCTGTGATGGGTTGGCACTCCGTCCAGGGTGTATCCTGCCTTGATGCCCGATGACGCCTGAGATAGGCACAGGCTCCCCGTGACCCGAGGTAGTTCGGATAAGCGGTAGAAGATGAATGAATGAAAGTTACCAAGAAACTTGAAATACCTTCTGTCTTATAAGACATGTGTACATGGGTGTTAGTCCTTACTTAATTAACCCTTTCTCACTAATCAAATTAAAAGAAAAATCAACAGTGGTTCTCTATGTATAAGTTACCATAACATTTTTTTTTATCTTGTTATAATGTTGTGTGCAAATTATTTTCCACCAACAGTCCCAAAACTATGATCTTTTGGCTGTTCTTCCCTTTGGTTATGTTATTAAATAACATCAAGAAATAATTGTATTCTTTTAAATTGTTCATTAAATTCAAGGAAATCTTTAGAAAAGCAGGTGTCAATTAATAATTAAGTAGGCAATTGGTATTGAGGGACAAAATCATTGAAAATATGCATTTACAAAGGTAATGAATTATTAAAATGTATTACAGCATATCATATGTTACACTTTGCTTTTCTTCATAAATGTCACTCTACCGTCAGAGCTACTGTATAAAAGCCATATGAGGAGTTTGCTGTTACACATTGATCTTCAGATGACCTCGAAATTCTCCATAACAAATTATAATAAGTTAGGGTCGACTGCTTCAATTTCCAGACTACCTTAAGGCTGTGGGATAAAAGTCCTCAGGGAAGCCCATTCTTTCTTCTCAGAGTCGCTTCACTGACCTTGATCCCCATCTCTACTAGCAACACAGGAATAACAATTATAACTGCAGGCTAAATCATCTTCACTTATTATTGCATTCTAATCAACCTTTTTGCCTTCACACAATCAATGACTTTTATCTAGACCTCTTTTTTAATCTTTCGAATATAGAGCAGAATGACTTTAATGCTTAATGCAGAATTTCCTGGATTCGGAACGTCATCCCATGTAATTTGAGAACTTTGTTTTTTTTAGTGGTTTTTGTTCCTAGTACAGTACATGTATTGTGTATGTAAATAAAATATTTTTTTGCACAACATATATTGCACACTTTTCTGCACTTAAATTGCATACATTGTTTCCCTTGCACTTTATAAATAACAGTCATACTGTTCTACCACCAGTCTGCATTCATTCACACACACACACACACACACACACACACGCGCACACATTTTTATAGTTTCATTGGTAACACTTTACAATAACACTGCTTAAAGTAAAACTTACTTAAATTAACTAATATCTCATTATTAATACATTAACATTAGTACCTGCAAAAAGCAGGTATTAATCACAACAACAACGTATGTCTTATAAATTTACGTGTGAATATCGACCACTTTAAGCACTTTAGTGCATGTTTGTTGACTAAAGTGTTATTTACCACATAGAGGTAAACTCACATCGTAGTTAAGATTAGATCTTCATTAGTTTGTGATTAGTACATGCCTTAACTCATCATTAGTTCATATTTAAGTATTAATTCAGGTATTCCAACTAATGTTCAGGATTAGTGCATGTAAAGTGTTACCATTTGAGCTGAACCATTTTAGTTTAATTTCACGTGTTCAGATTTGTGACCAAACGAATTATTGTCAGATATACTGTTGCTGTCTCACAGTCCCAGAGTCCCTGGTTTGATCCTGAGCTTATGTTACTCTCTATATGGAGTTACGCTCATCCTTCCACTGTCAAAAAACATGCTGGGAGGTGAATTGGTAACTATAAATTAAATATGTATGCATGGTGCCGAGTGATGGACTGGTGAACCATCCAATATGTATACAAGGAAGTGATCCACATCCACTGTAAACATGACAGGAATAAAATGTTCAAAGGTAAATGAATATATAAACTTTATTAAAATCCAATACTAGCAAGCATGTGATCATACTTTAAATAAAATTAAATAAAAATTTCCTATAGTGTTTTAAAAAAAAAAAAAAAAAAAAAAGATTACTGCCTAATATACTTTCATTTAAATTTTTGTATCTAAAATGAGGTTGAATACATGTATCAGAGAGATGTGTTGCAGAAGCAGGTAAAGCAGTTATATTAACACAATAGCATATGATCTAAACTGATCTGAACCAATAATCGTGGTCAAAACAGCAGACGCAAGTCAGGTGATCAACTAAAGTGATTATCTACAAAAGAACAAAAAACAACAAGGCATTCAACAAAAAAGAACAAATCACAATCACGGTGTAAAGGTTTGATAATGACAGGTCAGGCACAGAGCCCATACTTTGCAATACCAGTGAGTGTATGAGATATGTTTAACGGCGACTATAAAGGAACATGAAATTATAAACAGGTGAAGATGTACAGTCTTGTTTGTACTGTAGGCCGCAGCGAATCTTGGGAATTGGGGTTCCAAATTTCTGATGATGAGAGCACATGTTTTACAACATATTTGAAGTATTAATCATTTGTATAACTGCAAGTACACTATATATATATATATATATATATAGTTACTATATCTATCTATCTATCTATCTATCTATCTATCTATCTATCTATCTATCTATAGGTATGAATGCTGGAATATTTTTGATATATCAATATCAAAGTACGGCAAGAAACTCATACTTGAGGTTATAGCCCATGTAATGTGTTTTTTAGGCTTTGCTTGGTTTATGCATTAGACAATTATCTTTCTAAATTGCTTGCTATGAAATACACCATATTTTCTTAGTGCCACAACATCTATTACACATTTTCCAATATAATAATTGTTTTATTTTTCTGTAAATGCTGACAACTTCTGTCAATGTTGTGCTGGTATAATTAACAGCTAAACATCAGAGTGTAACTTACTGTTATGGGTTTATATATTGTGTTTATATACTCTGTCAATGCCTAGGTGCTATTTTATATTGACAGCTTTGCTGTGCTGATCATCTCAGATCATCATCATCATCATTACTTGGGAAGCACTTAGACTTAATTCCAGGTTGATGCCTCTGTTGTTCTAGTTGTTTGTTATAATGTGCAGACTAATGAATACTCATATTGGCCTTCAGATGAACAATAGAAATCAATATTGCATGTGTGGAGTAGCAATCATGCTGCAAGCCTGATATGTACAGTAATACACCAAGATGAGGTCTACACTGAATTCTGCAAGCAGCACTTCTGCTCAAATGTAATGGTATAATATGCAACAGTGCTGATGCGACAATACTCTACAGACACCCCGGGTTGTGAAATGGAGTTTTTAGCTATATTCCTATATATATGCATAGGGAATCTGTTTGAGGTGGAGAATAGAGACCTATTGTGTGTAGTCATTCTGGGCCTTATGGGGTTTAAAAACTGTGAAGCTAGAAAGAGAATCATATGATCTCCTTGAGCACACAGGGAGTCCAGCAAGATTATTATCACAACTAATAAAACATACAACAGTATGCTTAAAAATCTGGATGATCGGTTTCAAAGGTTTCTAAAGAGATATAAAAAAGTATGAAATAATTAATTACAACTTCTGAGTGCTATGGCATTCTTTGTATTTATTATTCTTGTTTTTTTTTGGCTTTGAGACGCAATGTTTGCATTTTCATGTCCAATTGAGGATGAGTCTGTAATCTTGTCCAAGTCAAAATATAAAACTTGGTGTACAAGAAAATTATTCCAGACATAAAAAGCGCTGCCTTGCCTTGCATTCGACTCCAAATATTGACTGACCTTTTAACGGTCAGTGAAAAGTAAATATCGGATAGATTTCTTTTTCTTTCTTTCTTTCTTTCTTTCTTTCTTTCTTTCTTTCTTTCTTTCTTTCTTTCTTTCCTTCTTTCCTTCTTTCCTTCTTTCTTTCAAACTTCCATTGACATGATTAGAGGATGACGTAAAATATGGACTTTATTAAAAAAATCTAATCTAAACGGTTCACAACACAATCTACTGCATGTAAGCTTTATAACATTATCCTTACAAAAAATATAAAAAAGCTTATGCAGGTAAAAAAACACTTGTGAAAACACTATTTGGCAACACTTAACACATGAACAGTGCCTTATATTTACTCCCTTTAAACTTTCCACATTTTGTAGAGTTACAACCTGAAATCAAAAATGGATTTAATTGGGTTTATGTCATGAACCTGTTTAACCACTCTTTTACTCTTTTTAAGATCTTTGTGTGGTGTTCAGGCTATGCTTGTCCTGTTAACAGCTTCTCCGTAGTTACCCCCAGCCTTTTTGTTGCCTCTGTGACTAATGACCTTCATACATTTCTGCCATTTTGGTAAACAAACTTCTCTAGGCAGAGTTGCTGTTGTGCCAAATCTGTTTCTTTTTTGTTTTTATTAATATGCTTACTGCTGTTCTGTAGGATGTTGGTTTGGCAGTATTTTTATTTCAATAGCCCGGACGTGGTTTGATGAGTACTTATGTGAGCCACTGCAAATGCAGGTTTTAAACAGTGGCTAAACTGACTGCATGTAAGAAGTGGTAGTAGGAAAAATGTAAAATAAATTATGTACATTGAGTGTCTAACTCACAACAAGATTAAAGGTAAAAAGCAAGAATTAATATTATTATTATTATTTTTTTATTTATCTTTTATTAAAAAGCTTTTTCAGTTGAGTAAAGCAAGATTTTTTTACAACAGTGTTTTAAGCAAATCAGGGCATTACTAATGCAAGATGTAGTAAATAAAATGACATTGCATTTATCTGTAATAAGAATAGAATTCTTAGCTGAGTCAAAAGTAAACCTAATCATTCGACAACCTGCTCAGACCTGACAATATGACTGTTATTAATAGTCAGAGCCTGTTTACTCTGTGCTTTTATGCCTTTGTACTAATGGCAGTGGATGTGATCCCCTGCCATGACATTGAGTATCTGTAGACATCAGACAGTGTGGGCACGGAGTATTACATCCAACACCATGCTGAATGAGTGATGTGAAGTATGGAGTGGAGAGAATACAAGCTTAAAAAGAGATCTGGGAGACAGTGACTGAGACAGAGACTCTACATGCTGAGAGTACACAATGATATTTTGACAAGATGCACTATTGAGTGTATGGTCAAAAATAACACCTGACATCAGTACAATAACTCAATGTCAATTTAGCGATTGTGATGTAGCACATAACAATTGTGATACATTACAATTCTAGAATTATTTTATCCCTCTTATACCACAGCAATTTGACAACTCTATTAGCATATTATTTATTGAACAATATTTGTATGATCCATTTACAATTTGGTCTAATGTTGTGGAACATCTGCAGAACAAGTTAGATCCTGTTTTTTCCTCTGACTTTTTGCAATCAGCTATAAACAATTGTTCTCTCACCAGCTTTTAGCGCTCTCTCTCTCTCTCTCTCTCTCTCTCTCTCTCTCTCTCTCTCTCTCTCTCTCTCACACACACAAAGTTAATAAGGATCTCTAGAAATGTTCTGTTTTCCTTACTGCAGTCATGTTGTACAGGGGTTAAAGTGTGTATGCAATATATGCATATACTGTATATATATACACATCATGTAAAGACAGCTGGTTGCTGCTTTTTTGTGGTTGCTATTTTGCTGCACATGTTGCTAGTAAGTAATTGAACCTAATTTCAGTTGTCTTCCATTGTGCCTCCAAGGCTTTCAAAACAAGAACTACAAAATGACATTCAGACCAAATGTGTTAATCAGTTGCACATGGCGGCAACCTTGTAAACCTGTCAAGCATTTTAAGCATGTGCAACACACAATGGACACAAAGACACAAATAAAACAGAAGAAAACTGCAGCAGACTAATGTGAAACCTGTGTGGCATATAAAAATGCACACATAGAAAATGCTGAAGTGATAAATTGCTCAAGTGAGCTGCTTAAAAAAGAAGGTATTTTTCTGGCTTTCCATTTATGTGCTATCGTTATAAATACATTGTATGGCATAGCTGACTACCCTGACTTGGAGTGCTGTACAGCTTTCTAACATTGTTGACAGCTATGTACATGCTGAAGGTGTGAGGGACTGTCAGTTGACTCAGTAGTCTTAGCTCAGAAACACCTAATCATGCTTATCACACACACGCACACACACACACACACACACACATATATATATATATATACATATGTGATAAGCATGATGTGATATATCTATATCTATATATATATATATATATATATATATATATATATATATATATACACATACACATACACATACATATATATATATATATATATATATATATATATATATATATATATATATATATACACACAGTATATATATGATTAGGTGATTCTGAGATACAAAACACATATAGGCTTCAAAGACATATACACAAGTTGGCATTTATGACTGCAGGCAAGACACACTTGTCTTTGTACTCCTCACCTGGTTGCCATCACACACGCTTGACACCATCTGAACCAAATAAGTTTATCTTGGTCTCATCAGACCACAGGACATGGTTCCAGTTATCAGCTGACAGGCTGACCTCCCACCCAATTCTGGCAGTATTCATGCGTCTATTTCCCAAACACAACCTCTGGATATGACCCTGAACACGTGCACTCAACTTCTCTGGTCGACCATGGTGAGGCCTGTTCTGAGTGTAACCTGTCTTGTTAAACCGCTGTATGGTCTTGGCCACCATGCTGAAGCTCAGTTTCAGGGTCTTATAGCCTACGCCATCTTAATATAGAGCAACAATTCTTTTTTTTAGATCCTCAAAAAGTTATTTGCCATGAGGTGCCATGTTGAACTTCCAGTGACAAGTAAGAGAGTGAGAGCAATAACACCAAGTTTAACACACCTGCTCCCCATTAACACCTGAGACCTTGTAACACTAACGAGTCACATGACACTGGGGGGAGAAAATGACTATTTGGGCGCCATTTAGACATTTTCACTTAGGGGTGTACTCACTTTTGTGTCCAGCGGTTTAGACATTAATGGCTGTGTGTTGAGTTATTTTGAGGGGACAGCAAATGTACACTGTCATACAAGCTGTACACTCACTACTTTACATTGTAACTTTAAAGTGTCATTACTCCAGTGTTGTCACATGAAAATATATAATAAAATATTATTATATATAATAACATATTTAATATATATATAATATAATATAATATAATATAATATAATATAATATAATATAATATAATATAATATAATATAATATAATATAATATAATAAAATATATTGGGCCTCCTGGTGGTCCAGTGAAGAGTTGACTCTCAGTGCCGGTCCCAAGCTTGGATAAAATAGGAAGGTTGTGTCATGAAGGGCATCCGGCATAAAACCTGTGCCAAATCTAATATGCAAAATTAAAAAAAAAACATATATATTTCTGAAAGTTTCTGCCCACCGACAGTCCCCGTCTAACCTTACCGAGCTTGAGAGGATTTGCAAAGAAGAATGGCAGAAAATCCCCCAATCCAGGTCTGCAAAGCTTGTTGAGTTATACCGAAAAAGTCTCGAGGCTGTAATTGCTGCTAGAGGTGCTTCATGTAAGTACTGAAGAACGGATCTGAAAATTTATGTACATGTGATATCTCATTTTTTTCTTTTTAATAAATTTACAGACATTTCTATAATTCTGTTTTCACATTTTCTGTAACAGAACAAAATCAAAAAAGTGAAAGGGGTCTGAATACTTTCTGAATATATATATTCACTCCTTTGGTTCATTTTTTTTGCTCTTCTGTCCATTTCATTCAATAGAAATAAAAATAGATTCACATGCCTTTTTTGTCTTAAACAGCAGCAACTGATTTGTTAGGTAGTCAGCACAGGGATGCAATCTGACTCAACTTGCTCGCTCTAAAATGGATCTGCCTGTTCCAATCATGTTGAGATAAACAGGCCTGAAATTGTTAAATGGTTATGCATTATATAACACACAATTAGTCAATTAGATTGCATTGTTGTCAGCATCAGGGCATGGTGGCTTAGTGGCTAGCATGTTCGCCTCACACCTCCAGGGTCGGGGTTCAATTCCCGCCTCCACCTTGTGTGTGTGGAGTTTGCATGTTCTCCCCGTGCCTCGGGGGTTTCCTCCGGGTACTCCGGTTTCCTCCCCCAGTCAAAGACATGCATGGTAGGTTGATTGGCATCTCTGGACAATTGTCCGTAGTGTGTGATTGCGTGAGTGAATGAGAGTGTGTGTGTGTGCCCTGCGATGGGTTGGCACTCCGTCCAGGGTGTATCCTGCCTTGACGCCTGAGATAGGCACAGACTCCCCGTGACCCGAGCTAGTTCGGATAAGCGGTAGAAAATGAATGAATGTTGTCAGCATACTATGGTCTATGGTTGTCATTCACAGTTTTGTACAGTCATGAAAAGTTTTTTTAGTAGACTTTTTCTACCATTAAATTCAAATACATAAGAAATATCAGCGAAAGAGTATTTGGTGTAGTTAGCTCTGTCATTTGGTGCAAGGTGATTAAAAATTTTTGTCTGTCTATGTAGCCACACTTCTGTAAGAAAAAAAAAGGTTTAAATTCAGTATATTTATTGCTTGAACACTGAATATGTTCTGTAATAGAGATTATTTGTTTAAAGGATTTGGAAGAAAAATACCAACATTTTCAAATTTTATATATGAACCCAAACACAAAACCTTGTCATATCCTGTTCTCCCTCTGATATAAGCCTATAATGTCTTGGTGAATCTCTCTCTCTCTCTCTCTCTCTCTCTCTCTCTCTGTCTGTGTACCTGCATGCATCTGTGCGAGAGAGAGAGAGAGAGAGAGAGAGAGAGAGAGAGAGAGAGAGAGAGAGAGAGAGAGAGAGAGAGAGAGAGAGAAAGAGCAAAAGAGAGATAAAGTGAGAGAAAGCTAGAGAGAGAAAGAGAGAGAGAGAGAGAGAGAGAGAGAGAGAGAGAGAGAGAGTGAGAGAGAGAGCAAAAGAGCAATAGAGAGACAAAAAGACCTCACGGGTTAGTCTATCACTGAGACAGGGAGGATTAACATGCTATTTAAGAACTGTGTCTATAATCCATGGCAGGCTTGAGAGAGGTAAAGTAAATGTGTGTGTGGGGTGTGTGTGTGTGTGTGTGTGTGTGTGTGTGTGTGTGTGTGTGTGTGTGTGTGTGTGTGTGTGTGTGTAAAAGAGAGAGAGATACAGATGGTGCAAAAATGCATTGCGGTTGAATGTCTCAACTTTTATTACTTACAAAGAATTTTTTAGACCCCTTATAGTGACACATCTTACTTAACAGATGATCAAATTTAATTAGTTAAGTACTCAGCATGGCTGAATAGCTTAAATGCTTCAGGACCTTAAATGACAGTTTTTGCCATATCTGCGCAAAGGCCAAATCCTGCATGCATCTTTATGCTTGTTATAACCATCATGTTGCATCATGGACTATATAAAAACAAGCTCTGATGTGTTCAACAGACATTTTCTGCTCTGACAAAGCATTTCTATGTACTAAGAGATTCTGTAGAGCTGTTTTTTGGCCTCAGTTAAACAGAGTTATCTGACAGTTATCCTCCTTTGTTCTTAACACAAATTGAAAGCCCATTAAGATATATAAGGATCCACAAATAGCACTGGACTGTCTGTTTAAGGAAGTCGAAATATCGAATCCTTTACCTTCCATGCAACAAGTCCTTACTGGATGTTTGCCCAGTTAATAGAGCTATAAAACAGTAAAAACCAAACAAAAGAAAACAAAACAAAAAACACTTCTAATGCAAAAAAAGCCTTTCTGAATTTTTTTTTCTGTTGCCCACTTTGCTCTTGGGCAGGTCAACCTCAAGAAATCCAAACATATAATCTATGAAAACTAAAAATAAATCCTACTGATGCTTCATTCTTTGTATTTATTTTGCCAGATTATACTTTTAAACTGAAGGCCATGTTAACCTTCAATCTTTTTTTGAGTTGGTAACTTGTACTACAAGGAAGAGCTAGAATATACAAGGAGGGAATTCGATATGGCTAAATCAGGATTACAGGCAAAGACGAAAGTGTAAGTTGACAGACTTTTAAAAATCCAGGCAATCAAAAAAGAACAGGATTCAATGTCAAGCTCAAGTTTCAGACAATGGTCAGGTCAATGAATGGTATAAGGTATAAGGGTAGACAAGCGCAAGCGATTGGTTTGGTAATGACTGTTGAAACTCAACACAGCGCATATACTTCTAAACATGCATCTGGACTGAAAGTCCTTATACTATGTAAATGTTCACTGTGTCTGTGAATGTAAGAGTCGGATATGTCCTTCTCACAAATCTCTTAGGATTCCATAAAGACTCGTTTACCTCACTGGAACTCTGCACACTACAAACTACTACTACATGTAACTCACCTTCATGTTAATAGATTACTTTCCTTTCTGTAACATTTAACATTCTATACCTTTAATCCATGTAACATAATTGCACATTATACTAATACATGCAACATGTAAACATACTGCACATTATACTCTTTTACCACTTTTTCTTTCTTCTCCGTCTTCTCCTTCTTCTTCTTCTTCTTCTTCTTTTTTTTACCTTTGTTCTTAAATTTAGTTTACTTATAGTCTAGTATGAGTTGCTGGATTTTTATTTCACTGCTAGCTTTATACTGTACATATATGTGACAAATAAAAATCTTGAAAAATCTTGAAAGTGTTTGAGATGGTCCTTGGCAGCTAGATTTGCAGGCCATACTCATGACACCTTTATATATACATAGATATACTTTATGTGTTTGTGTGTGTTTATTACTTTGATGTTTCCGGTTTAGTCAAATGGGGAAATACTGTATGTAAAACCATTTACTTAGTAAATAATAAAACCTCACAGGGTGTTAGAGGAAAACAATCAGCAACATCATGGTGCAATGTTAACAACCATTGAGAATTCCACAGTGCTATAACGCATTAAATTATTAAAGATTTAATGCATCATTGTCCGACTTCCAGAATGTATGTGTCTGTCCTACATTAGTTTTAAACACTGGCCCAAAACAAATTGCAGTGTGTCTTGTGCTTGCTTATTGAGTGCTAACAGACGGAGAACTCACACACTACCTACTCATGTCATTAGCCTGCATATTCTCATGGCAGGCACAGAGCCCAGTTTTTGTTGTTTTGTCCATGCAATTTGAAGATATGAAGCTAACATTATACTGCTAGCAGCATTCTACTTTTTTATGAGTGAACCAGGAATCATCATCCAAGACACTGCGATCCATACATGCACTGCTAAACAATGGCTGTTATTTTGAAGAATAATTCATTTTCATCAAATTAAGTGGAATTTATAACTGGATTAGCTAGTTTATAAACCATTTTCATTATGTCTGTTACACCAGGGAATTTCGGCCATGCTTCTATTAATTACTTCTGTAGCAAGTATTCATTACTTCTGTATGCTTACAGGTACAGGGACTTTTTTCTCATTAAAAACCTAATTTAATAACAGTGTGCTTACGTGTGTGTTTGTGTGTGTGTGTGTGTGTGTGTGTGTGTGTACAGTATGTGTGTGTGTGTTTGAAAAAAAAACCATCTGCTTAACACCTACAGAAAACATTCAAACTGATTTACTATAAGGGTCTACAGAGGAATGAGATCATGATACGCGTTTGGTTTAATCAATATCAGTTCAGGGCATTTCTACTAAAGGTACAAAATATAAGGCAGAGTGAACAAAAAAATATGTAAAGCAGGTATAATACTTCATAGGTTAGGGCTTTAAATATTACTTTCAGTCTGCTGATTCTAATAGCATTTAAATAGGAACTGTGAAAGATTTTCTTCACACATAATTTATGAACAAAACATCAGTTTGTTTCACATTTACACTGTTCTCATATAATGAAATGGCTTTTGTGCACTTTGTGGTCTCTGACATATTATGATACGGCAACAATGTGAAAAAAATGCCTCGTTCATCCTCAAGGTCAGACAGAAATAAAAAATATGAAGCCATGAAGTTATTCCTCTATTTCCTCTACTATAAATCATCACTCTGTGGTTATGGATTAGATATAGTGTTGATCAGTATCATGGTGTATATATAATGATGAGTATCATGACTTTGAGAAAGTGTGTCAGGTTTAGATTAGAAGGTCTTTATGATACACCAGCCTCCATTAAGCAACCTTCATTCAATACTCAAAAACTGTCTGCTTATTTAATATTGGCTTTCTCTCTTTTTTCTGTCAGATGCTGTATATGAGTCAGATAATCTAATTTATTTACATTTCCATTTCAAACCTCTGATTCATCACCTCACGATATTCTCTGTCTCAAGGAGCTTCCTTTTCTTCCCTTTTTTTTCAGACAATATCATTGCTCTGGCACTGGATTTCACCTGAGAAGAAAAGCCTGGATACCTGTCCACTGTTTTACTCAAAAGCTGTCTTCCTTTCTCTCTCTTTATCTGTGTGTATATTACAACCGTGACTTTTATTCAGTTTGGCTGTGTGTTTAGTTCCACTATGGCATTATTGTGGGCTCGTAGATAGAGACCGTATGTTTCAGGAGTAATTGTTTAATGATTAAATCTAAAAGGTCTTTTTTTCTTTATAAAAGAAACTACTCATTTTAGATAATGCTACATAATCTGAATTAGTTTTATACCTTGGAATATATATATATACTGAGATATTGTCATGAATCCAAAACAGCCGAGCATAGAGTAATGAGACAGAGATGTAGGGGAATCTATTACAGTTCCTAATGGACTATTGTGGGTTTTATAGAGCTGAACAGCTCCTAAGCCTGGTTTTATTTTTTAAAACTAGGAAGTAAAACACTACATATCCAAATCTTTACGGACACCTGACCATTACAACCATATGTGCTTTTTGAACAGTTGACTCCAGATTTGATCTACATTGCAGATTCGTTCCCCTTTGCTGTTTAATTAAACTACACTCTTCTAGGAAGGCTCCCCACTAGATTTTTAACATGGCTGTGGGGATTTGCATTGTCTGTCATAAGAGCATCAGTAAGGATGAGTTTGTTGTAAATGTTGTGTGAGGAGATCTGGGCTGCAGCAAGCATTTCAATTCATCCCAATGGTGTTTCGTGAGGTTGAGGTTGGAGCTTTTGTGTAGGATTCTTGTATTCTTCCACTCCAACCTTATGTGGGATACACTCCAACCTTTGCAAAGTATGTCTTTATAGAGCTCAGTTTTTTACGCACGGTCATATAAAAATTAGCTTGGGTCATTTTGTTCCAGTAAAGCAAATCTGTAATGCTACAGCATACTTTGAAGACATTCCAGATAATTGTGTACTTCCACCTTTGGCAACAGTTTAGGAAAAAAAGCTTAAAAAAACATGATTTCCAAGCAAAATAAAGAAAGAAATAAAGAAAAAACAGCATATCAGCATGCCAGGTGAAAAATATCATGGGGTCCAATCCAACAGAATTTGTTTCAAAGATTGCAATATGTCACGTATGTCAGTAGCAGTTAATTGGTCCAAGTGACCTTCTGTTTTGAAAATAGCTAAAATAAATTTTGCATGATGTAGAAGGAGTGCGGGTGAAGTAGGAGGCATCAGGGCAGACCCCAGGAGTGCGGCTTGGGCTTGGCAGATTGGGGAGAGTTCTACTATTCACGATGCTAATTCTGAAATGTAGGAGACAGAAGGCAGAGCAGAACATTAGCAGCGACCCAGAACTCAACTTCTTACCTCCTCTACTGCTGAGCCTGGCTCAGAGTCTTCTCCTGGAGGGTGAAGAGTCAGAGGAAGCTCCTGATTGCTCCCTCAGTGTTTGGCACTCTTTTGGCCGCTCCTCCTTGCAGCCACACTCAGATGTGCTTTCCATAGTGCTTAAGTGCCGCATAGTGCTGGTGGTGTGTGTGTCACAATTTATATGTACATACACTCACACAGACACACATACATATATAAATGAGATTTGGTTGAAATTCGATGTTGAATTTCAAAAACAGTAATGGGATAGCTCATACACAGCAGGGAAGATTAATTTAGCACAGAACTCATACTCATTTAGCGGTCCTAGTGGAGATGAACTTATGATCTCCCACAAATCGGACCATATGGCAGCCACCTGTGGAATGTACCGGTGAGCTAAAGGTTTAAGACCTGACACATATGGCACTACCTAGGGCATTGGCTCTAATAAAATTCTCTAGGTATTGAACACCATCACCTATCAATGCATGTAGCCTACAATATAGCACTCTTAATTACTTAATATAATCGCAACACACACACACACACACCCACGCACACACACACACACACACACACATATGTATATATATATATATATATATATATATATATATATATATATATATATATATATATATATGTATATATATATATATATATATATATATATATATATATATATATATATATACACATATATATATATATATATATATATATATATATATATATATATATATATATATATATATATATATATATATATAATGTGTGTGTGTGTGTGTTGCGATTACATTTAAGTAATTAAGACTGCTATATTGAAATATATATTGAAAGGATGTTAAAGCACAATTGCCAGGTACACATGATACAATATAATACAGGATTAGTAGAGCGTGACTCTATATCTCACTAATTCATTTGACCACCTGTTGATCGTTGTACCAAAGTGACCTAAACGGATGAGTGCAGCAGCACTTTAATCCTGAAGTCTGTCTATCTTTCTCACCTCCTCAACTCTATACTATCCTGAAAACAAATAGGATTTCCAAAGCTTAAACTCTGACTTTGTTGCTGACCACAGCCCCAGACATATATAACTCATTGCATTCTGGAACATACATACATACATACATATTTAATAGTGTTTCAATGGACTGTTCTTTCATGAGTACAGAGTTTGGTCTGTGTCTGTCTCAAATTACATACATATTTTGAAATTCTGATAAATGCTCTAGGCATCCACCAGATATTGTGTGATCAGCACAAAGCAGCTATCCAGCTGCCCAGGATGTGACCTTCTGTACTTGAGCTTAATAAAAATGTGTATGTTGTTTTCAGACTAGAGCTGCCTAGGTCACAGAAAATGATAATTGAATTATTTTGATAAGAGCTGAGGAAATGGTTTTGGGATGCTAAGATAAGGGTACAATTTGGCAGCATAACTTTGGAGCTGTTTGGTTGGGTTTGCTCAAGTTATCTATTCCAAGGAAAAAATGCAGTCTTTTCCATCTTGCCCATTTATTTCATCCCAAATAATTTTGCATACATTTCCATCAAAATTCAAATCATTTAAAATTGCAAAAATATACAGCCCTATAGTTTGAGTTATGACAGATCTGTCAAGAAGAATTGCCAAAGACTGGCCAAATAATATTGCAGTGTTTCATGCCAGGAATAATATTAAGCAGATTAGGGACTATTTAATGAATTAGTGAATATTAAGAAAATTCTTCTATTCAGCAAAGTAAGATGCAAACATTGGAATTTATATTACTTTTATGTTATGACTAACCTATTAGTAACATCAATAAAAAACCTGCATGTGAAATTTAATATCACCTTATAACTTAAAATTTTTAGTTAAAGTTAAGAACATCATCAAACTCAAAAAATGACAAATCATATGTTCAATCCATAACATGTACCATTTAGCTTGGGTGAAAAAATTTCAGTGGGTATATGGAAAACAACACCTTCACACTGGTCATCTATCACTTCCACTGCACATCAGAGGTATACTTTAGGAAATGAGGCATTCCAAGGTTGAAAAAAGATCTCTCTCTCTCTCTCTCTCTCTCTCTCTCTCTCTCTCTCTCTCTCTCTCTCTATATATATATATATATATATATATATATATATATATATATATATATATATATATATAAAAAATTACAATCTCAGTCTTTCTTATACTGCAGTATCATGATGGTCAGCATCATTTCAGCATATAAACAAGGCAATAGATTTATGCTACTCAGCACAGATTTCCCAGGCACATATTGAGCCATGTTTCAATATAGAACTAGTGTGTACTGTATATTAACCAAGAAATAATCTATAAAAAGGGTTTGGTTTCCAAATGACAAGTCACTGAAAATCATCTGTCTTTTGAAGCAATAGCTCCATGAGGCAATGAAAATACTTTCAACTTGAGCAAGTGATGATGACAGGCTATGAATCCTGACTTATAAACATCCAGAACACCATCAATTTTGCCCAACCTTCCCAGTCAAACATGTTTTATGTGAAACGATTGAGGACTAACTAACTCCCCCAGTGTCACTTTCTCTAAGGATAAATCAAAGAAAAGCATCACTGGAGACACTATTTCATATCAATAAAGATTAAAAAATAAACAATGCTTTTTAGATGTTAAAATTACCTTGGCTATGTATTAGCGTCACACAGTTCCTAATGCGATCTGGTCAAGATGAATGAAGAAATTTCATTATCTTAGCTCACCCTCAAGCAGACTCTTAAAAATCTGATCAAAAACCTCATAAAAAATCTAGTTGTTTGAAGTAACTGGCAAGTTGAGAGAAGCAGACAGTAATACAGTATTGTAGAGTATGCTACTGCTAAAGAGGCAAATTGCTGTACATTTGTAAGAACGAGCTGCCATTGAAGTTCTAACTCAGTAAATAAAATCGTAGCCCAAATTCAGCCATGGGTCATATGATCAAGCATATGTTACTCATCTCAGACCAAGGAGGTGGAAGTCGGTAATGATTAGAGTACAGAGCTGGATCACTATATTGATAAAGAAGAAAAATAGTGATATGCAAAATAAGCTATGAGCAATGCCTCTTTTTTCAGGCATTAAGAACATTGGTAAGTTGATTGGCAGTGTATGTGGATATGTGGATGTCATCTATTCATTAATTAATCTTCAGTAACTGCTTCAAGCTGATTATGGTCATGCTGGGTCTGAAGCCATTCCTGGTAACAGTAGGTGGAAGGCAAGACAATTCACATTTGATTGGTTATCAGTCCATGGCAGGTCACCATGTGGACACACCAGTGTTGTATAAAGTACTAGAAAGCAATACTTGAGTAAAAGTACAAGTATCGTACTAGAAAATGACTTTGGTAGAAGTGAAAGTTACCTTTTAGAATATTACTCAAGTAAAAGTCTTAAAGTATCTGATATATACTGTACTTAAGTATCAAAAGTAATTTCTGATATTTAATGTACTTAAGTATTTGAAGTAAAAGTAAAAGGTAAAATGATTGAAAAGTGATTTTCGGTAGGCATAAGAGCAGGGGCGCTTCTAGGATTTCATCTTTAGAGGGTTTTAGCCCTCATTGAGAATTTAAAACATAGTAAGCCAAAAGTTATGGTATTATTAAATGGCAAAAGTGGACACCAAAATTTTATGCATGATGTAATGATGCCAGTCTTGAATCAAATCAGTTCTTGTATGTGTGCATTCTATGAACAGTGTGTCCAACGAATGCAGTCATTAATAAAAAAAATATTCACAAGACAAAGACCAAATCAATAAATGTTATTTTTATTTAGTATTGATATTGCATTAATATTTTGTTTGTGCTATCAACTCTGGTAATAAGAATAGTGACATTTCACTGCTTTTGGTTGCTTTTGGTTGCTGCCGTTATAGATAAATGTCTCCAGCTCTGACTGCGCGTGCACGCTGCGCGTGCCTGTGCTTCTCCGTAGAGCGTGCGGAGCGTAATGCAATCTAGGAGCAGTGATTCGCCAAACCTCCCTTATTACAGTCGCACACATTTCTTCTGATTTTATTTTGTAGTAACGAGTAACAAAGATGCTTATTGGAAATATATCGGAGTAAAAGTATACATTTTATCTAGGAAATGTAGTGGAGTAAAAGTGAAAGTTGACATAAATTTAAATAGTGAAGTAAAGTACAGATACGTGAAATTTCTACTTAAGTACAGTAACGAAGTATTTGTACTCTGTTACATTACAACACTGGGACACACACATTTTCACACCTAGGTGTTTGAATCTAGAATAGTCTGTCTATGTTTTTGAACTGTAGTAGGAAACTGGAACACTCAGAAGACATGGAAATAACAAGAAGAACTTCGACCAAACAGTTGTACCCAAATCTTTTAAATTATATTAATATTATTGACAACTAAATGTAGAATGTCTTAGCTAACAATGAGTCCATATGTATCATGTTTTATTTTTATTTGAATATGTTTCATGGTTTTCAATATGTGAAAACATTTGCAGCTTTCTGCAAAGTCTGGTGACCACATTGCAATGGTCTATGCAGGAATATACAATCAGAACAGTTTTAGCCTCTTATCCATCGTTGTATATGTTTGGGATTTTGATTGGTAAACCATATTTTCACTCACTGTATCTCTCGCATCAATTTATGATGCTAACTTGGCCAGGTCTCTCTTGTAAAAGAGATTTTTGATCTCAATGAGACTTCCTGGTAAAATAAAGGTAAATAATAATAAAAATGATGCTACAGTTCTAAAAATATCTAGGGTTATGTGACATGACGTGCATATTGGCATTATGGATTTTCAGCATTGCATTATTTAGGTGCCCCTGAATATACAGTATATGCATGTCCTAGCTAATCCATATGCCACACAAGAGTACTAATGATCTCTATACTGTAGCTTTATTTATACACGATTTTAATTTTACATGATGCCTTAGGGTAATTTCTCCTATTTTACAGGTGTTTCTCTGTGATTTTTATTTCTGTCCAAACTGGCCATGTCTGTGTTTTTCTCTATCCTCCTCTGAGAAAACAACAGGCAAAATTACTGTTTTTCACCATACTCAGCAGTCATCTGATCATTTTAATCCCATCTGGATACAGATGTCAGTGATTTTCTATGCAGGTGTTGCCATGAATTGGAAAAAAATACATTTAACTGCTGCTGCTTTGTATTTATTTTCACATGTTTCAGTTTCACATTTTCACACGTATTAAACGCTTCATGATTCGCAAACGGTACATGTGGTTGTATGGTGTACAGTAAACACTGAGTATATGCTACCTAGAAAAGAATTTTCAGGAGGAAAAAAAATTAACAAAAATGAGATCCCACTGTCTGAGTAAAGGATTCATTATAATAGCAGGTACATGTATAAGATTAATTAATATTCACATATGCACAAATCATCTGTACTTTTAATTTCCTATAAATAACAGCTTGTCGCATCACTACCAGTTTCTTAAAATATCTAATGATGCACAAGACACAAACATCTGGATGAAAATACAACCTGCTAGAAAACTCTTCCTCCTGGGGTAACTTTCTTGCTTATGCTAGAGGTGAGAGTTTTATCACTGAGGAGACTTAAAACATATCTCTGTGATGAACTAATCCAGCCTGAATAAAGGTACAGCAACATCTGATCCTTGACTACCAAATAAATGAACCTATCATGGTATATGGGCAAGTAAATAAACAGTCTTTTGTAACTATAATGTTTGCAAAGTGATATATGAAGGAAAGATTCTCCTATAATTTTGTGAACAACATGAATTTTTGGTAAAGTTATTATCATTAATGTGGTAAAGTAATTTAACATAGTTCTCCACTTATCCTGAAAATCCACCTAGATTTCTGTGAAAAGCCCATGGAGCCCATATGAAAAAAACAACTTTTTAATTAAACTTTTAAACTTTTAATTTGTGTTGAAAGGTACCATCTGTTGTGATTTGTTTAACTTACTCTTCAAGAAAATGACTTTGCTAAAACATCTAGCAAGGTGATGTTTAGATAAGAGCTGCCTTTCTTTTGCTGGCAAGAAGTTATATATATATATATATATATATATATATATATATATATATATAGAGAGAGAGAGAGAGAGAGAGAGAGAGAGAGAGAGAGAGAGAGAGAGGTAACATATACGCTTATAACAAATGGATACACATATCAGATACAAGGCTGCTCATAAAATAAATAGTACATATACAAACTAGAACGTACATTTCCTGAAGAAAATGTGAATGGTGCTTGCACGTGGCAAATCCCAGAGGCTAGTCGAGACGAGCTTGTGACGTCATCTGAATACTCTTGAGGAAGTTTTCCTCATTGTGCTGAGCGTTTTGATATGTCCATGTTGTGCTAATTTTTATTTTCACGTAACATCACGTGACATCACGTGACGTCATCAAAATACACGTGAGGAAGTTCCCCTCATTGTTGTGAGTGTTTTGATATGTCACATGTTCATGTTTTTTTTCAGGTTTTGCATATATTGGCGGCGGGGCTGTGGCACAACCGGAAGGCCAGTCGGTACACCAATTTAAAACTTTGTTCAGAGTATCACCCTAAAGGAGCTGGCCAAGTTTGGTGTAGATAGTTCGAAAGCTTGCCGAGTTATAAACCTCCAAAGTTTATAATGGGAGTCTATGGGAAAAAAGGCCACTTTGAGACCCGGTAACGGAAGTACCGGTACTCGGATCGCTTATAAAAGTCATAGCACACCTCTCCACAATGAGCTAGTCGATTTGACACCTCATTCATGGGTCTAGGACAAAAGCTGCGGGACAAGTTAAGCGCCGAAGTTTTGTCCGGCACAATAGTAATAATGTTGCTTTGCAAGCACCATTACTAATATAATAGCGATAGTGTTAGTATTATAGCACCTGGATTTGTCATTACGATTTATGTACAAAAAAAAAAATCTAACAAAAACATCTTAACTGATAAAAAAACAAATTAGAATGAGGAAGTTCAGTATCAGTTGTTTGGGGGAAACTTGAACTGTTTTTAGAAGTTTAAACTTGAACCTTTTACATATTCGGTTAGTAAATACCTCTTTTTAATTAAGAATATAGTTAAATATTTATTTGCTAAATTTCATTAAACCTACAGAATTAGTATGCAATATTGTTTTACAGCATTTTACTGTAGCTTTTTGCATAGCGATGGCTTATTATACTGTATTACTGTATACTTTGTACTTTCAATCTTAAATATGACAGAATCTACACAGGAAATTTTAGATTCCTAAAATGGTTCTCATGCTATGCCTTTCAAATGTATCTATATACAGTAGTTATAATTACAATCAGTTTAAGATTGACTATGTGTCCTATGCTTTGTATCCACAAGTGACTTGGCATACAAATATGTCAATATTTTACAATGTTAAATGAAAAACAGAAAGAACGTTCAAAGAGGTGAATGGGTGAAAGTATTTTATTTGCCAGTCTCTGCAGGCATCAGCAATAAAAAATAGTGTGGAATGGCTGTAAAAGCAGTGACCCGTGAGACACGCACAGTGTCAGATAGGAAAATGAAATGAACTGACTTGAATGTTGGGGTTAAAATATAGCAGTGCACTATGAAAGTGGTTACCCAGTTATTCTCAGTCCAATGAAGGCTGTTATTATTAGTAAAAACTTAATCAGCAGATTCTTTCTTTCTTTTAGTCTAGCTTTTTTTAAACCTTTTAATCATAACTAAAACCAGGAATCCTTGATATTTCTAAGTTAATATTCTTAATATTCTCCTGGCTGGCTCGGAAAAACCTTTGGCAGTGGTGACTCAAGTGATTAAGGCTCTGGGTTGTTGATTGGAGGATCTAGGATCAAGCCCCAACACTGCCAAGCTGCCACTGTTGGGCCCTTGAGCAAAGTCCTTAACCCTCCCTGTTCCAGGGGTGCTGTATCATAGCTGCCCCTGCACTCTGACCTCAACCTCCTCAGTTGGGATATGCAAGGAAAGAATTCCACTGTGCTGTAATGTATATGTGGAGATAATAAAGGCTTCAACTCGAATATCATTACCTTCTGTACGTACATACCTTCATTTGTTATCAACTATAATGCAAGTAGCTCTTCAAAGTAGTTCTTGAACAATCTCAATGTAGACTTCGGATCTTCATTAAGGTGAGGCCAAAGTTGCGAGTTTAAATCCCGGTCTGTTACCTGCATCAAATCCAAAATGTTATATTATCCCAAATAAGTGGTGTGATGTGTCTCATGTGTGTGAAAAAGCACAAATTGTCTACAATTTTGCATCTAAAAGAATCTATTGCTAATGCCCTAAAGTTTTGAGAATTTGAAGACAATTGCATTCTAGCCTTTGTAATCTTCACTTAGATTCAGAGCACAATTTCAAGAATAAGGCCTCAAGGAATTGAAACTGGCTAATAGACGCTTATTATGTACCAAGAAAACTTCACGACTTTCTTTGTCTCCTGCCATTGGTAGGATTCTTTAGTTCTTTCTCCCAGTTGCAAATCAATACGTATTATATATTAAAAAATATAGCTGAAATTAACTGAATGGATATTGCATGTAATAATGTGCTGAAAAAAAAATGAATTATGCCTGAATCCCTGTGTTTAATTTTATTTTTTGAGAGCTTTAAAAAAATACATGCTACTTGGTGTATATCTGTTTCTAAAAAATGAAAACCATTAACAATAAGCATGTATGTACTGTATTGATAATGCATAACATCTTACTTCTTATCTTTTTAAAACTGTAACAAGCATATTTCATATACAATAGATTTCCTGTAAGAGTTCAGATATAGTAAAAACATGGTGTAGAGTAATATGTGCAGCCAGTAGTTTGTTTACCTTATTAGATTTCCACACATCAATTTTAAAAATTTCATTGGAGAAGAATTACCCGATGTACCTTACCTTCCTCTTAATACACACTAGCAGCATTATGTTTTTTTTTTTTAAATATCCTTGCTAAGGAGAAGAAACAGTAGCCTTTCTACCTTATCTTTAACACCATCAATATATAACCACTGTAATTTGAACAAAAAGCAACTTTTTTGTCTGTCTGAAGTAGATTACATCTCAGTATTATGATTCACCCAATTTTAGAAAATCACACAATTTTCCTGCCTGGTACAATGAGTGACTTATGGTAGAAAGGTTATTTTGGGCCAGAAACACAGCAGAATATCATATGGCTATTAGCTGGTTTGAGGGGGATTTTTATATTCACTAAGACCTAATTCCACACTGCTGAAACATGCTTATTACTAAAATGCTAACACGTGTTCATGTACTGTAAGTGCCTGCACATACAATGTGCATACATGATTTAGTGAAAAAAGCACAGTTGTCAGGATGAACTCGAGAAAGCAGAAGCAAGCTTATTGGATACAAGTCAGTTTACTAGGTACAATAATATCCAAAAATATGTCAAGCCAAAAATAGTCAGAACAGGCACAGGTTGGTCGATTAGCTAATACTAATTTAAAAACTGGAACGTCTAGGTAGGGACGGTAACATCATGGACACTAAAGAATTACTTTGCAAAAGTATTTCACTCTGATATACATGAGGGTTTATATAAGCGAACTAATTAAGTGCAGAATATTAAGTGCAAAATAAGTGCAGGTAATAAAGCTACATGCAGGAATGAAGCAATGACAAAAGAGGGGTGGAGACAAAACACGAATCAAAACAAAATCACATGGCTACAAATATAAAAAACTATACAGAACAGAAGCAGAGCAAGTTTCGTAGCACTGCGGGCTGCTGCAGTCAGTGTGAGGGTGAGATTTGTGACACATCCACATAGGATCTCATCCACATAGGATCTCAATAGGATGTAGATCTGGTCTTTGACCTGGCCATTCCAGAATTCTCCGTTTTTACCTTTCAGCCAGTCCTTAATGGATTTACTTGTATGTTTTAGGTCATGTTTCAAGGTCCAGTTTCACTTCAGCTTCAGTTTTTTGACAGATGGTCTCACATGATCCTCAAGCACCTTCTGATACAATGTAGAATTCATAGTGGAATCTGTGATGATGAGATGGTCAGGTCCTGCTGCAGCAAAGGGTCTCCAAACCACAACACTTCCACCTCCATGTTTCACAGTTGGTATGAGGTTCTTTTGCTGAAATGCTGTATTTGGTTTACACCAAACATGAACTCTGTTATGGTCTACAAATAACATTTTAGACTCATCTGTCCAAAGCATATTATTCCAGAAGTCTTGGCCTTTGTCTCTGTGTTCTTTGGCAAACTTCAGTCTTGCCATCATGTTTTTCTAAGATAGCAAAGGTTTCCTCCTTGCAACCTCCCATAATAATTAAACCATCACCTGTTGCTCTAGTTCCCTGATGATATTTTAGAGTTTTTGGAGACTTCTTTAAGCATCTTGCAGTCTGCCCTTTGGGTAAATTTGCTTGGATGGACTGACCTGGCCATGTTGGGAGTTGTTTTAAATGTTCTCTGCTTTTAAATGATTTTTCAGACAGCAGTATGGCTGATTATTTATATCCCTTACCAGACAATCTTCTATCTGAAAGTCTCAGAGATCTCTTTGGATCTCACCATGGTGATACCTCTCACTTCAACAATTAAGAGCAAACCAAACTATATATTAATGAGTTTGTATTCATACATTATCATTCCTATAATAACAAAAACTCATAAATAGGGCTTGCATGGTGGATGCTCCACATACTCTAAAGCCCTATTCGGACAGGATTAGTTTTACGTGGGGACGTGGAGTAATGCAATTTTACCTCAGAATGTCTGTAATATAAATTGGCCAATTCGCACGGGACAAGACATCTCAGTAAAACTAGCAGAAGTGGGAGGGGTAACTCACTTTACACACCACAGTAACCTCCTTGTCGTCATGTGCGTATGACGTTGCTTCCTGTTATCACGTGCGCAAACAGACAACATGGCGCCTCCATGCTTGCAAAACGCACCAAAAACTACTTTTAAACAGGAAATGACGGAATTTTACAGTACATATTTACAGCGGGTTTATTCGGACGGGATTAGTATTACCTGAGGTAATTTTTCCGGACCTTTTTACAGAAGGTAAAAGTCGCCGTAATCTTTACTGACATTGTCCGGAATGATTACCGAGATGGCACATTCGGACGGGATTAAAATCACAGAGAAGCTCTGGTAATAATTACTTTACCCCCACGTCCCCACGTAAAACTAATCCCGTCCGAATAGGGCTTAAGGCTAATAATAAAAATAAATACAATTAAAAAAAAACATATTAATGTTGAAGATGGTGAAGAATTTTGTTAGAAGCTGAATCTGTAACACTCTGTATGCTTCCTGACATGGAAAAATCTTCAGAACAGAGCACTTTCTGGTTTCTCAGTTACTTGACATGCTACATCTTTTTTGTCTCATTAATTCAAGCAAGAGAAAACAGTGAAGCTGGTGAGGGAATGAAAATTTTAATGTAAGCTGGAATAACTTGTCTTAAGTATGGCTCCACAGCATATTTAAATCTACTGTAAACACTTAAAAAGCACAATGTGCTGTTTATTAATACCCTATAAACTGTAATAGGTGCTAAATCTCAGTGGTATGAGTGAAATAACACACTGCTATTATATGAAAATAATCTACTGACACACCAGTGACACACATCAGTGGCACTGATCTTTTTTCATATAACAACATGGTATGTTGTGTGTTGTTAAGTGCATTGACCTTTTTTTTTAGTTTTGCTCAAAATCAAGTTAAATTTCAAATAGCTAGCTACTTCTCTAGCATGTTTTTTGTGTGTTTGAGCAATATGAAAAAGTACATACTGTATTGAAATCATGTCCTTTAGAACATACAAATAAAATGGTCATTAATGTTGAATGTGTTAGGACTGGGTACTGCTATCAATAATATGGTGTTATGGATTTGTATGTCAGTCACTTATAATGTATAGGCTCAAGATAACCTTTGAGATAAATTTGCATCTATGCTATGACATTTGAAATAGAATGACAGTTGGACCCATAAAAGGCAAAGTTTCAAAGCTTTTAACTACTCCAACATAAAATTAAGATTTAGTGTTATTAGTTCTTTCTTCAGCAGCTCTCTTAGGAGGCATTATCAGGGTTCACTTGCAGTGCTGGACTGTAAGAGCTACCAAAGAGCTGTCCCACTTAAAGGTGTTAACTGGGTCAACCTGAAAATACAGACATAGAAAAGGAAAAAGACACACACAAAGAGAAATTCCATATACAGGTATGTACATTGTAAATTGACATATTTGAGTGTATGTGTGTATATACTGTATATATTCTACTATACTGTATATACACACATACACTCTATATACTGTATATATAGTTTATGCATGCATATGTTGATTGTCTGATTAAACAAAGCTAATCAGAAATGATTCATGACACACTTGGCACTTTCCATTTTGAGAAAATGTTCTGAAATGCTGGATGCAGACTATGGCCGCGTTCACACTACAAGTCTTAATGCTCAATTAGGATATTTTGCTCAGATCTGATTTTTTTGTTTGGCTGTTCACATTACCTTTTAAAATGTGGCCTATATCAGATACCAGTGTGAACTGTTTGCTGTTTCGAACTGACCCACATGCGCAAACGAACAATAACAATGACGTCACACGCAGCACGCCGTTGCGCTAAAAAGTTGGCGAGGTTATGGAGGAAGTATTGTATCATCTGGTGCAAGCAAACATATCATGTAATGCTATAATGTGATGTATTCAATGCAAGCATTATGAGCTGGTTCACGTAACCACTTTATATAACACTCTTAACACACACGTTACCAGTCACGAAAACATAATTGTGACGAATGTCGATGTAGATTGACGTAAAAGTCGCATCAAATCCGCCTTGGCTGTTCACACTGCGGCCACATTGGAAAAGATCAGATTTGGGTCTGATTCAGGACCACATATGGAAGTGGCCCAGATCTGATTTGAAAAAATCAGATCTGGGCCAGATTTGAGTGTTCACACTACTCCTGAAGAAGTCTGACCTGGTCACTTGACCCCAAAAAAATCGGATTTGGGCCACTTTTACCTGCAGTGTGAACGTGGCCTATGACAATTATTTAAATCAGATCTGATCACATACATTTCGGTTTATATAATAATAATGATAAATAAATAAATATAATAATAATGAAAAATAATATATTTTTCTTGTCCATTTTAGTCTCAGAAACCAGTTTGGTAATATATTTGTATTGTATTATTAAACTTAATGTTGACTTGTGTGTTTAATAATTCTTCATGCTATAGTGCCATTGAAGTTGCTATTGTTCTCCTACTTTAACTTTTATATCTTAAGCTGTGTATTTTGCAGGTTAGTATGAGTTCAATAATGACCACTTTAGTCATTATTTCATTGTAACATTGCATACCATTTCCAAGAAAAGTTTAATTAATAATCTTCTCTAAAATAAATAGATTTGAAAAACAACAGCTCCAATAATATAATCAACTGAACTGTTATTATTCTCTTATTACCCTTTATAATAACAATAAAAACTGCACATGGGCTTAAATAGAAAGAGATAATAGCAATGATCATTTGGTGTGGTCAGCTGAAATGTTGAGTTACTCAATCGTGTCAGTGCCCTTTAGGCACCAAATGTACAAAACCAATCTGCACACATCATTAGTGAAGATAAACTGCCCTTGACATTTCACTAGAATTCTAGGACTATTTGTTAACTATAAAAGCTAGGAGTGGCTAATGGAAGAAAATGTGAAAAGGGGAAACGAGACCCTTGTGAGTTACTAGTGAGCATGCATGTGTGACTCATTCCTCTCTCTCTCTCTCTCTCTCTCTCTCTCTCTCTCTCTCTGAGTAGTGGTAACTAACATATACTTGGTCATGTACATGTAGCTTTACATCTCTTTATTTACGTGTACATTTACAATTACAATTATAGCATTTGGCAGATGCCTTTATCCAGAGCGATGTACAACAGTGCTCTCTATCGATAAATACATTAACACTGGTTTACTAAGTTACAGACTTAAGATACCATCAACAAACAGTTAAAAGTCCTAGTTCAAGTATTTCAGGACTATTTCCTTTATAAACCAGTGAGGGGCAATGGGGATAAACACATATACATACAATACATCTAAGGAGAACACACACACATTATCACTCCTGCCTTCCTCCAGCATGCCTAGAAACATGTTGTTCTGCTGCTGTAAGACATCAGTCAAGAGACACAAAGAGAAAGATCACTGTGAAGAAATAAAGACCTGTCTCTCTGGCAGAATTTATTTTAGCAATTACCTGTCGAATAATGCGCAAGCCCAAGGACTCTAATTGTCACATCTATGTGTATTCATGTTTTCTAACTGACTGTTTTTCAGCAGCACAAACACAACAATGCTAAATAAAATAGTAATTTGTAGACTTATGCAGAGATAGAGATTGTGTCTTTTGAAGGGTAGATTTGAGATATGACAGACAGTGAATTTTGAATTGCTATCGTCTGCAACAAATGAAGTCAGATAAGTGAATGTTTGGGCATTGAGAGAGGTTTAGGAAGCAAGCTTGACCTTGCAAAAGTTCTTAAGAGAGTGAAGGCTGACCTCTACTTGGAGATATGGTTGAGAAATTGAAAGGGCATTTTTAAGAACCTTCTAAACACTATCTTCAGGTTGCAATGCTAGGAATCTCTAGTTTTCTGGATTCCCTTTTTGTGGCTGAGGTTTTTCAGGTTTATAAGAAACCAACTGTAAAAAAAAACTTTGGATAAGAATACATATGATGGCTCAGAATACCAGCATATATACAGTAGCTGGCCATTTTGTGCAAGAGCTGAGATGTGACCTTGCATGTGTGCCAGTCTGAAACTGCAACTCCCATGACACCCTGCTGCCTCTAGTCCACTGGTTATTATTCAGAAGGCACTAGACCACAAAGACCATAAGATACCCTCTGAGGAGACACTTATTGGAACTAATGTAAAATCTGAGTGTGTGATTTTTCCCTTAGTGTCTGTCTGTCTGTCTCTCTCTGTCTCTCTCACTCTCCGTCTCTGTCTCTCAAACAGACACATTTCACATGCACAATAAGTGTGCCCTGAGGCACACTCTGGATTCGGTTGGATCTCAGGTTGCTATTGTGCTGCTGTGACCGATGGCAGATTGTAGTATGGTAGACAAACTTTAACCTTCACACCAAGAGAAGATTAATGTTCCCATGTGGAAGGCCTATTACACAGTCATCTATAACAGGAGCCTACTATTTTAGACAAATAAGGGCTTGAAAATTTTGCAGCCAAATGTAATAAGTATTAAAACTCTGTGCTATATGGCATGAAGTATAAAAGCATTATAAAAGGATGATATGAGGGTCTATTTTTCTTGTCTAATTTGAAATCAAAGACATACCTTTGAGAAAGGTATGTAAATATAGAATACGCTATATATATATATATATATATATATATATATATATATATATATATATATATATATATATATATATAGTATATATGTAATATGATGCACATTGCTTATAGAACAAAAGCTTGTGGCTGTCTCTTGACTTTCTTTCGTCTTTGACTGATAGATTAAATAAATAAATTAAATAACCTCAAAAGAAGGGGACTGCAAATGAATGAATAATGTCACCATCTGCTGATGCCAACCCAAAGCAGTCGTAATGTTGATTTCTTGTTTTGGAGTGTTATGGAGATGTGCAAGGAGTAGTCATTATGCTTAATGCAAATGGTTGCTATATCTCATGTATATGTGTTAGTTGCCAACATGATTCTGTTATAGTGTTATTAACATAGACTGTATCCTTTTGTCATTTCATTTTCTCCTTGCCTTTTTACTGAAGGTACTTTGTAGTGCAAATCATAGTCACAGTATGTTCTGTCACTGCATAAACCAGCTTCCATATTTTGTGATGATGCCTTGATATTTACTAGCTGTAACGCATTTTTTTTTTGTTTTTTTTTTTGGAGGCAGCACAATGTACCTCATTATCTTCTTCTACTTATTCCTTTCGTTTGGTTTTCTGTTCAGAGTAGACTTATTAATGTTTTGAAATGTACTGCTTGTCAGAACAAAATAAGTATACCAGAATAACTGACCCATCACTATGATTCATTTATTTTACTGCAGTACACTGGATTTGAAATGAATCATTGACTGTGAAGTTTATATATCAGGGCACGTCCAGGGCAATAACACTCAGTTTATAATATAATTAAGGTCTGTAAGTAATTAAAGCTGCTCAGTTTTTTCCCAGAGTGTCAGATTTGTATCACTGCATCTTTAATTCTAGAAGTGTAATAAGGAAATTGCAATAAGGACACCAATAAGAACAATAAGTTACAATAAGCACACCCTTGAAGAGATCTGATTTATCAGTCCCTTGAAGAGATCTGATTTATCAGTCACAGACATCCCAATTGATATCCCAGTAGTAAGTGGATCTAAAGGTCAATGAAGAATTTATAATCATACTACTTTGACCAAAAAAGAGTGATTAGAATTTTCAACCATTTAAAACTTTAACTCTATTTTGCCCTGATGTTCTTTTTATGTGCAAAATACCTCCATCAAATTTATTTCTCATAAACTACAATGCAACTTTCTGTTTATTTTAACTTCCCCAGCTTACAGACTGAAGACCTTAACAGTCCAGGGTAGAGAACTACAACACTTCTCTGTTAAGAAAGGGAAAAAACACAAAAAAAACACACACACACAAAAAAAAAATCTAAGAAGAATCAACAATTTCACTAAATATGATAAAAACTTGAATAAGTGGGTAAGTAGATAAGACATATTTAGTAGATAAGACATAACAATATTTTGTTCAGATTTAATTTATTATTATTATTATTTTTTTTTTTGGATCGCTTTTTCATTGCTGCTTTTTCTGGTAGAATCACAGTGGCAACAGGCTGAAAAGATCCAAGTTCTATATCTCTAGCCACAGATTCAAGCTGCTCCTGGGGAATTCCCAAATGCTCCCAAGCCTGAACCCTGAGATCTAATGCAGTGGGTCCTGGGTTTGCCCCGGGGTCTTCCTCAGTTTAGTGGGCTGTGTATTATAGCAGTCTGACAGGAGGTGACCAGCAGGCACCCTTTTTAGGTGCACAAACCATGTCATTGTCTCCTCTCAGTTTTCTGTACTATTTTTTCCATTATTCATGAAAAAGATCCCAAGATACTCCTCCACCAGGAAAATGTATTTCTAAAGGGAGCAGTCCAGGTTTCCGGGTGAGAACCAGGCCTTCTCAAAATCCACAAAAAATACACACATACACTAAATTAGCTTCCTCCCAGGACTTCTCACAAAGGTGTGTAAGAGTAAATAGTATGTCCTCCATGACCTGGATGGAACCTGTTGTTGTTTACCCCAGGTTCACCTATTGGAGGAAGTCTACAGATCACCCCAGAAATATGCCACAAAATCTGTTCCCAGGAGATTAAGAAGCTTGATTTCATCTCTATTTTGTTTTGATTTTGATTTTTCTGGCTACTTTTGTTATTTGGCTCTGTTGAATGCTAAACAGTGTTTTTCCACAGAACGTTTGACATTTCATTGTTCAAAAGGTTTTGAATAATTTTCTATTTCTAAAAGCATGACTTGGGCAATAGTTCTGATTGCAAGGTTTATATTAATGTGCTTATTCTAATACACTATTATTTCTACAGTAAACATGGGCTTGTATGGTGAATGGTCTACATAAATAGAATTAAAATAATGTGCAGTTATGTTATGGTGAAGTTATAATATGATTTATAAAGGAATGTTCCTATGACAAATTAGGATCTTATCTTGTCTTTTTTTTAATTACTGTAAAACTGTTATTGGAAATTAATCCATGTTGCATCTAGTCATATCACTTCACCCCATGTGTGATTGTTTTACTCCTTATATACATATCTCAAGGTTCCCTTTCGATACTCCACTCATACTGCGTATGCGTATGGGGAAAAGCTCCTTTTTTCCTCAATACTGAAGCCTTTTTTCAATAACGCAGTGCAACTGCACTGTCATTGGTTTAATATGAAACTTTTTTTAAAACCAATGACGGCGCTGCGTAGCTGCGCGAGCCTGTGGCGATGCAGCGCGCCAAAGCCCGCTAAAAAAGGGGGCGGGGCGTATAGCTATATAAGCAGGCAAATCGCCAGAGGAAATCAGATCTTACTCCTTCAGCGACGACTTCTCTTCGCTGAATTTCCTCTGAACGCCTTCGCTGGCTTTTCGCCGTTGAATAGGCACCGCAGCGGACCAGCTGAGACCGCCGACCGCTTGCAGCGCCGGCGCTCTTTAGACAGCCGCGTCTCGCGCCGTTCTCGGGCTGCCGGCTTCCTGCTTGCAGCCGCTTCTCAGCGATCTCCAGCCGCCATCCGGCGATCACAAAAAGAGCTTTCCAGCGGTTTTCACCGCTCTAAAAGAGCATTTCCAAACAAACGCCGTTTTAACGGCGGCGGCCATGCCGCGTCACAACTGTGGCACATGCAGAGTCCCTCTGCATGACAATGACGGCCATGAGGAGTGCGTTTCCTGCCTGGGTAAATCCCACGCTGAAACTGCACTCACTGAGTCCTCATGCTGCTTCTGTGAGAGCATGAGTCTCGCCTCTCTGCGCTCGCGGATCGCTTTCTTTCATGAAAGTGACTCCGCCCCTCACGCCCCCCCGTCTTCTTCCTCCCGCGAGCCGGCCAGGAAGCGACAGCGGGGAAGAGGGGCTCAGCGCCCGGGTTTGGGTGAGCTCACGCCGGCTCTTCGCCCGCGTGCCTCACTCTCTCCAACGAGAGAGCCGTCCCCCGTCCTCTTCTCACGCCCAGAGCAGTGTCCCTCAGCTGAAATGAGTGACCTCGTCTCATTTGGCGGATCGGAGGACGAGCCGCTTGACGACTCCATGTCACTCGCGGCTTCTGAAACGGAAGATTGGGCCGGTGATCCTAACCCCGCCCACTTGCCGTCGCGAGAGCCCATCGACACCAAAGCTGGGATGGATGCCGAGCTTCTCCGCATCCTCTCCAGAGCTGTCGAAGATCTCCATCTGGAGTGGGCCGCCCCTGAGGAGCCGACGCGCAGCAGGCTGGACGAGTGGTTCTTGCCGGGAAGCCGCCAAGCCCCCTGCCAGCGTTCTGCCCCGTTCTTCCCTGAGGTGCACGACGAGCTCACAAAGTCGTGGCGCGCCCCCTACTCGGCCCGCCTACGCACTTCTGCAGCTCTCGGTGCAGTAGATGGCTCTCAGGAGAAGGGCTATGAGCAATTGCCGCCCCTGGACGATGCCGTGGCTGCTCATCTCTGCCCCCCCGCGGCTGTGGGGTGGAAAAGCAAGAGAGCCCTTCCTTCCAAGCCCTGCAGAATGACATCTGCCATGGCTGGCAGAGCTTACACTTCTGCGGGCCAAGCCGCTTCAGCACTACACACCATGGCCATTTTACAGGTGTTCCAGGCAAAGCTTCTCCGTTCCCTGGATGAGTCGAGCCCTAGTGAACCTGCTTTTTGCGACCTCCGCAGCGCCACAGATCTGGCCCTGCGCGCCACAAAAACCACGGCCCAAGCCATTGGACGATCCATGGCCAACCTGATTGTGCTGGAGCGCCACCTCTGGCTCAACCTCACTGAGATTAAGGAGAGCGACAAGGTGGCCTTTCTAGATGCCCCAGTCTCTCCATCCGGTCTCTTCGGGCCGGCCGTAGAAGGGTTTACGGAGCGCTTCACCGCAGCACAGAAGTCGTCCCAGGCTATGCGGCACTTCCTGCCCAAGCGCTCCACCTCTGCCCCGAGTCGCCCCAGGATTGCGCCGACTCAGCGCCAGAGCAAACCTGTCCCTTCTGCCCCCCAGGTGGCGCCCCCTAGGGAGCAGCGCCCAGCTCGCCCCACTAAGCGCGCTAAACCGCCTGGACGTCAGGGCCCCCGGCAGAGGATTGTGCTGGACCCGACGCCCTCTAAATCCTCCTGATCGTTGGGGAAGGAAGAGGAAAGAGCAAAGTCCCGCCACGGCCGGACCACCCCAGAAGCTCTCTCGCCTGCCAGCTATGCGACCTGGGCCCACCGTCGTTGCGTCCACGCAAAGTGCTGTTATGGCAAACACAATAAAGATTACACATTTTCTAAAAGAGAGCACTTTTCCTCTTCCACACTTGTCAGTGTTCAGGCCCCTAATCGGTGGCCTGCCATCCGACACTATCCAGCCCCTTGTCACACGGGCCGATGCCTGGCAGGCCATCCCCGGAGTGTCCAAGTGGGTGTTGGGGATAATAAAATACGGCTACTCACTGCAGTTCGCCCGGAGACCCCCGCGTTTTCGCGGGGTGATTCCCACTTTGGTAGAGCCGGACGACGCCCAGGTCCTCCGCACCGAAGTGCTGACGCTGTTGAGGAAAGGAGCCATAGAGATGGTTCCTCCCTCAGAAAGCGGGTCGGGGTTCTACAGCCGTTATTTCCTTGTCCCCAAGAAAGATGCCGGTCTCAGACCCATCTTAGACCTCAGACTCCTGAACCTCTCCCTCATGAAACGGAAGTTCAGGATGTTGACACTAAAGCAGATCCTCACGCAGATTTGCCCCGAGGACTGGTTCTTCTCGCTGGATCTGAAAGACGCTTACTTTCACATCCAGGTAGCCCCACATCACAGACGATTCTTGAGATTCGCGTTCGAGGGTGTGGCTTACCAATATGCAGTCCTTCCCTTTGGGCTGTCTCTAGCTCCACGCACTTTCACGAAGTGCATGAACGAGGCACTTTCCCCTCTGAGACAGATGGGAATCCGCATTCTGAATTATCTCGACGACTGGCTCATTCTAGCCCAGTCGCGAACCGAGCTAGACCGCCACAGATCCGTGCTCCTGAGCCACTTAGAGTGCCTAGGACTCAGGGTCAATTTTGCCAAGAGCTCACTGCTCCCCAGCCAACGTGTTGTGTTCCTGGGAGTGGTTTTCGACTCGGTCCGCATGAGGGCAGTCATATCACCAGAGCGCGCTCTGGTACTTCAGCAGCTCGCGGCCTCTGTCAGGAACAAAGCCTGTTTCCCTCTGAAGTTCTTTCAGAGGATGCTAGGGCTGATGGCTTCCGCCTCTCCAGTTTTGCAGCTTGGCCTCCTACGAATGCGGCCCCTGCAATACTGGCTGAAACTCCGGGTCCCACCTCACGCTTGGCGGCACGGCCGCTTTCGCGTCAGAGTCAACCAGGCCTGTCTAGCAGCCCTGGAGCCTTGGATGAACCCTGTTTGGTTCAGCCGTGGAGTGCCCCTACAGGCGGTTTCCAGAAGGACGGTGGTCTCAACAGATGCGTCCAACCTGGGTTGGGGCGCTCTGTGCGAGGGCAGACCAGCCTTCGGCTCGTGGTCGCACGAGGACAGCCATCTTCATATCAACTGCCTCGAAATGCTGGCAGTGGAACGAGCCCTTCGATCTTTTCAGGCGATCCTGGAAGGGCGCCATGTCCTAGTCCAGTCGGACAGCATGACAGTGGTGTCCTACATAAATCACCAAGGTGGCCTTTCGTCCAGCCGCCTCTACATGCTGGCAAAGCGCCTCTTGGAATGGGCATTACCCAGGTTGCGAACGCTCAAGGCGACACACATACCTGGCAAGTTGAATCTGGGAGCAGACATGCTTTCACGGAGCAACGTCCCCTCGGACGAGTGGATGCTCCATCCCCAGACGGTTCTCAAAATCTGGGAGATTTTCGGGAAGGCAGAGGTCGACCTCTTCGCCTCAGAAAGCAACTCTCATTGCCCAATTTATTTTTCAAAGGACACAGATGCGCTGGCCCACGACTGGCCCAGCCTCCTCCTTTATGCTTTTCCCCCGATCGCTCTGGTCCCTCAGGTCATCAGACGAGTCAGGGAGGACAGGCACAGAGTCCTCCTGGTGGCCCCACTCTGGAGGAGCCAAGTTTGGTCCTCGGAGCTATTCAGGCTTTCCATGAAAGCCCCATGGCCAATCCCCCTGAGGCGGGATCTCCTCTCTCAGGCGAACAGGACAATCTGGCACCCGCAGCCAGAACTCTGGGCTCTGCACGTATGGTCCCTCGATGGGAGCCTCTGAGCCTCCCCGAGGACGTGCTGCATACCATTGCTCAGGCTAGGGCCCCGTCTACGAGACGCCTCTACGCCCAGAAATGGTCAATCTTCGTTGACTGGTGCTCCGCACGGAACGAAGACCCTGTTGAGTGTGACGTATCTCCGATACTGTCATTTCTCCAAGAGCGTCTGGACAAAGGTCTCACCCCTTCCACGCTCAAGGTGTACGTAGCAGCCATCGCAGCATTTCATGCTCCTATTGCTGGCCAATCGGTGGGTCGAAACGGCCTCATTGTGCGTTTCCTGAGAGGTGCTAGGCGGTTGAAGCCCCCTCGTCCTCTCACCGCTCCCACTTGGGACCTTCACACGGTCCTTGAAGCGCTCAAGGGACCTCCCTTTGAACCGCTGCGGTCGGCTGGCCTTCGGCCCCTAACGCTGAAAACCGCTCTGCTACTTGCTCTAGCATCGGTCAAGCGTGTTGGCGATTTGCAGGCCCTCTCGGTGAGCCCTGCATGCCTTGAGTTTGGGCCCAATGACTCAAAGGTCATTTTAAAACCCAGGCACGGCTACGTACCTAAAGTGCTCTCAACGCCATTTAGAGCGCAGGTAGTTTCTCTCTCGGCTCTGCCTCTGTTGTCAAGTGAGCAGGAGCTGAATTTACTCTGCCCAGTGAGGGCTTTGAGGGTATACACTGAGCGGTCACAGCCGTTCAGGCAATCTGACCAGCTTTTTGTCTGCTTTGGTGGCCGCACCAAGGGGTCTTCGGTCTCAAAGCAACGCCTCTCGTGTTGGATAGTCGACGCTATCGCTCTATGTTACTTTTCTATGGGTCTTGAGTGCCCCATGGGAGTAAGAGCCCACTCCACTAGAGGGATGGCCTCTTCTTGGGCCTGGTCTAGTGGTGTCTCTATCAAGGACATCTGTGAGGCGGCCAGTTGGTCCTCGCCGTCCACTTTTGTCAGATTCTATAACCTGGACATCCCGACTTTGCACGCTCGGGTTCTTTCGGTTTGATACGACGGCCTCTTCAGACTCCGTCATCATACCACCTCCAGGGAGCTTGCTCCCTCTTAGCAGTGTTGCGTCAAGGGTTCGACGGCTCCGGCCCTCTCACTTATCCTCTGGGCCCCAAGGTGTTCAAGATAAGTCTTGTCGTTCTCTACCGTGGCACGGCGCGGTTGAATTCGTTCCCCATACGCAGTATGAGTGGAGTATCGAAAGGGAACGTACTCGGTTACGAACGTAACCTCGGTTCCCTGAGATACGGAACGAGTACTGCGTTATATGCCGTGCCACGAGGCTGCGGCTTCAGTGTCGTCGCTTCAGTCGTATGACCTGATTTCCTCTGGCGATTTGCCTGCTTATATAGCTATACGCCCCGCCCCCTTTTTTAGCGGGCTTTGGCGCGCTGCATCGCCACAGGCTCGCGCAGCTACGCAGCGCCGTCATTGGTTTTAAAAAAAGTTTCATATTAAACCAATGACAGTGCAGTTGCACTGCGTTATTGAAAAAAGGCTTCAGTATTGAGGAAAAAAGGAGCTTTTCCCCATACGCATACGCAGTACTCGTTCCGTATCTCAGGGAACCGAGGTTACGTTCGTAACCGAGTACGTTTCACATACACCTGCTCAGTGTGTTAGTCATAGTTACACATAACATCATCCAGTTATATGTAAGTCAGTTATATGTAAGTTGTGGGAGATTTATAGGATTGCATCCTATAATATGTTCTGCTTATCATATCTCTAACATTGCCTCTGGCAAAACTGCTTTAACTGTGCCTCTGGCAATTTTAGATTTCCTCAACTTCCCCTTTTAGCCATCACAAAGACCAAGGTAATAACTGATGTTTTTCCATTGAGACACAGAAAATAAATGCTTTACTTTAAATATGAAACATGTGTCTTACCTCTAGCATCCATTAAAGCAGTCCACACAGATTCAATTTTTTTTTCCGTTTCAGTTCTGCCAAACCTGTACTAATTTACAAAATCGATATTGTTTTCATAAATAATGCAGAGAACAGTCACACACTGAGTAACACACACTGTTTTTTTTTTTTTTATGAACACAAGGTTTTGAGTTTACTTGTCTGAATACCATAATCACACACACACACACACACACATACACACACCACACACACACAACACACACACACACACACAAAACACACACACAAACAACAGCAGCAATGTTCACAAAAACATAATAGGTAGAAATGAAAAATAACAATTAAAAGGCATACCTAACAGCTATATGCTCAAGTATATTCTCCTCCACTTTCCATTGAAGTTATTTAAATTACAGTACTTGCCATTAATGTGTCCCACAAATGAATAAATGCAAATGCACTTTCAAAAAAAGAATGCACAGCAAGCCTGTAAGTATACTCCTTAAGCCTGTATGGTTCTTAATGGACTGCAAAAGCAAGTAGTTAGTAGTAAAATGCCATGGCATTTTAGTTTCTTTCTGGATCAGCCAGCAGTACTTGGTCAACTCCAGATTTACTGTAAAACGTCTACCATAAAACACTTGTTTCTAACTCAAAACATTGTGGTAGCATCTTCAACAGAATAAATGTATGACATCAGAGACTGAAAACTTCATCCTACAGTGCATGAGAATAGACACCACTGCTATATCTACCAAACCATTACAGACACTTAAAGCTGCAAAGATGGGTGCACTTACCTCTGAATCTGTCTCCTTGACCCTTACATAAATCTTTGTTGGAAGAATAACTCACTGTCTGACAGCAGGGCTTCTTCTTCGCCTGTAAAAGACACAGATGGAGAGAGGCATGCTTGAAGTTTAGAAAATCAATCTAATCCAAAGTCAGACTTGTAAAATGTATGCGTTATTATAACTTACATACTATAGACTCTCATACTTCTTTATTAAAAAAAATGAACAAACATACACAGGTTATCCTTTATTAGTTCAACACAAACACATCTTTTATTACATCTTTTATTACGTAGCACCACAGGTGGTTATTAATATAGACGAATATGCCTAGTAAATAGTGAATAAACCTTTTACAAATGTCTAATCTGAGCTTAAATTAGCAAATAACAAGGCTGCATTTAATGCGTCTATAGGTTTTCTATATAGTCAGATTTTATAGGTCAACTGAATCGCCTGCTTCACTTAAATACAATATTAGCCTTGTGGGTAAATGTGTCTCTACAATCTGCACAATCTAAAATTGATTTTTATTCATCAGGTTGCCATTATCATGCATTTTTAATAATGTGCTTTTGTACTGGATCGAAACATTATGTATGAGACAAAAATAAACCGGTGACTAAATGGATTTTTTTTGTCCATTACCTTGGTTCTGATTTGTACTCATTTTACCAATCAGACCCATATTTGTAATAATTTATGCTATTTATCCAAGTCACGTTTCAGATGATTGTTTTAATGTAATACATATTGGCCCTAGTGTATTTTAGTTCATGTTAGTTATTTGACTTCCTGAGCTACTCGTGTAATAAGTGCACTTACTGTACAGTATGTGCCCATGTATTGGGACTAGGCTAGTAGATCTAGCTGGATAGTTGGCAGTAGACATTAGTCAGTGCTGACAGATGGGAAACATGTGATTTATGCTTATGGCTGAAAGAAGGCAGGCATACCAGTGCTATGTGACTGAGATTTCAAAGAGCTGGCATTAATCTGCTTCCCCATGCCGTGTGGGCCAAGTTCAAGGTGGAAGGAAAGGGTTGTACACAGGAGGAAACACTAAGAAACTTTATCTGACTTCTTAAATGTTGCAGGTCTCATTTCAGAATTGTTACATTTGGATATATGCATTGAAAAGTCTAAAGTAGTTCATATTTGCCATTTTACTGAAAGATTTTATTCGCATTTGGTTATATATTTCTCAAACTGAATGGTAGATTTATTGAAATAATAACTGGAATAAAAGTCTTATCCAGACTGTGACCTTCTGTTGAAACTAAGCAACTAACAATTGGAAAGAAGCTTAATTATTTTATTGGGAAACCAATAAATGGGTAGATTAAAAATGGTCTATTATTGAGTACTGCACTTTGTTTTAATTGGGTCTCCCTAATGATGAAACCCAGGTAAGAGCTTTGATGTACTTTTTGTCTCTTCAAGGGCTGAGTTCATTAGAGACAGAGAGAGAGAGAGAGAGAGAGAGAGAGAGAGAGAGAGAGAGAGAGAGAGAGAGAGAGAGAGAGGACTAGGCAGGAACACAAACAGTGATGGCAAAAGGAAACTTAAAAATTGTTTATAATGCTTTGCAGAAGTATTAATAAATGGTCAATAGCATAATTATACTGTATGACATAACAAAGTGAAGTTTAATAGCAAATCCTGTCTGTTAATAAGATTGCAATGTACGGCAAATCAGGCAACTTTTACTAGTGCAAGATATTTAACGTACTGCATTGCAAGATATTTAACATACATTTTTGGTTTATAAATTGCACTTGAGTACAGATAATACAGCGATAGGCCAGGTCATAGAGTGAACTGAGATTTTTATGCCTTGTAAATAGCAATTTCTTTACACTTATATTATGTTGTTATTACCTGAACATTTGGTTCAGAGGAACTTCGCAGGAACTAATAAATCAGAGGAAATTGAATGCAAAATGTACTGTATTGATATTTAAAAACAATCAAAAATGTATATTTGTTAAAAAGCTGAGGCTTTGTTTTCTGTAAGAATAAATGTATTAGATATTTATTGAATGAGACCCCAGTGTCAGCACTTTGTAACAGTCAATTCCTTTTTCCTCCACATACTGTAAGTCTGTCTTCAAGCACAGAGGATTTCCTGTTTTCTTGGATTTCCTCTCTCTGTAACTTTCACACCAGCAGCATGATTCTCTAATCTCCATGTCCGAGCATCTCGTAAATGCTCAGCGGCAGCAGCAGCAGCAGCAGCAGCAGCAGCTCCATAAACGATCTAACTTACCTACACACTATTTCCATATTTCCAGTATTGTCATAACTGAAATGCCTCAACAAGCCTATACTTTCTAACAAGCCTGTTTGGTATTGAATGCATTTATTGACTTTTAAAGAAACACTAACTGATCCTAGACATTAGAATAGCATGTGGTTAAAATTAAAACAGCATCTCTTTTTACCGTTTGTCTTTATTATTAATATCGTGTTGCAGTCCCATGAATGAACATCAATTTCATTCATCAAAACTAGGTTTCCATCCTCACTACTAGGATACGCAGCATAACAGACTATGTATTCACAGCAGTTGAATAAGGCTACCTCAGTTCCTCACTCACATATCCCACCAATTCGAAATGCTGTGTGTGTGACAGGATGAGATTTGGCAGAGAGTGTTATCTTGTCACTTTCCTTTAAATCATTTCTCTCCTTGTCCCTCTCCAAAATGTACTGAGAAACAAGAGTAAGAATAAGATATTAAATTTTGGATGGTATTATATGACTAAACCTTGAGGCCTATATTGATAAACTGTTATCTGACAGTGATGGATGTAGGTGTTGGATGGACTGACACGCAGGTTTAAATTATACAGTTTTTCTTCTGTATCTCAAGGAAAATGCAACCATTCACAACAATAGGGTCAATAACCTTCTCAAAGAGATTTAGTAAATTTAAATTAAAACAACCAAGCAAAGATTTATAATTTGTATAAAGTTGCAGAACATACTTAATTAGATACTAGGGATGAGTGAGTACAGCATTATCTGTATCTGTATCCGTATCTGTTAACCATATGAATTATCTGTATCCGTATCCGTACTCGGAGTGGGTGGGGGCCTAACCCGGGAAGTGGGCGGGGCTTGTCTTGAAATGGGTGGGGCTTTAACCGGTAATAATTAATTTGTAATATTTATAACACTAGCTTACTACCTTTATGTTTTTATGAAATACAGCAAAAACTTGTCAGACACTCAGTGTCTGGTTACTGGTTAGAGACAGCTGAAGGTTTAAAAAAGAAAAAATCTCCAACAGGCAGAGACGCAATGCGAGTCGCATTCTACCAAGCAAGCACCACGTCTGAACGAACCCACGTTTACCAGAACTCTACTGGTTAGTAAGTACGTATTATTAACGTTACAACCCGAAGTAAAAAGCTGAAGAAACCCTAAACGTTAAGGGAAAAGACCCCGAGTGACTGAGGGAGAGACAGAGAGCTGTTCTGTGTGTGACTGTGAGTGAGCAGAGCGAGACACAGCAACACAATACATCTGTATGTGTGTAGGGGCGGGGCGCTGTGACTAGCCTATCACAGAACACTGACACAATCAGCTACCCAATGATGATTTTCATTTAATCCGAGCACAGATATTGACTCGTATTACTCGTATAATACTCGTACTCGTACCCGGCTCATCTCTATTAGATACCTTCAGAATTTTAACACTGACAAATGACCGGATTTGTTTACTTTTTTATTATACCATAATGCTTTAAAACTGGTTTAATAATGAAACACTATACTGCATATGCACAGGAAAATACACATTGTAATCAAGCACAAACTCGACATTGTGAAAAATAATTTTGGTACGTTTTAGAAATTTCAAATTAAATCCCAAACAACAGATTTTTTTTAAATAAACACATCTTGTCCAAACAGGAAAGAAATGCCAATTCAGACATTAATAGTACGCACAATGACATATATGATGTGTATATCAGTTTTTAAATACACTCAAGCAGATATTAACAAGGAATAAGAATTTAAAGACACCTAATTTCTATTTCAAAAGTTTCTGATTCAAAATTGGGAACATAATAAGCAACAAAAAGGTCAAAGCAAATTAATTATCCAAACCATGGTTAATTAAGGTCAAATTTAGATCAAATTGAGCAATAAGAAAGCAAAGCATATATAGTATATAAGCATTAATCATATACAAGCAAGGAAGAATGAATAATTCAAATTATTGACGCAGTGGGTGATACAGTGCGGACCTTATTAATCAAAGTTGCATAGAAACAAGACTTAAGCACCCGCAAAGATAAATGAACAAATCTGGTTCTAATTCATGATAAGACATCAGAATGTGATTTGAATGCAATTGATGAATCAACTTTGATAAAATTGATGCAAGATCCTGCCCCCTTTCCACATATTTACATCCAACACATACGCGACTCAGTTTACCGTCGAGCAGGTTAATTATTGCAGTGATAATGAGCCCATTAAAAGAAAATATTCAGCAGGCTGTTAACAATGTAAAATTGATCTAAAGAATGAAAAGCAATTTAAGGTTTGAGGAAAGATGTAATACAGACGGTGGAATTACGTCCCAGGTTTCTGAACAAAAAACAAAAACAAAGAAGGATGTTACGGAAATGTGATCTGTTTTTAATAATGCTGTTTAAACTAGTTTCAATTTCCTACCTGACCCGCAGAATGTTTTGTGAGCTCTATATATATATATATATATATATATATATATATATATATATATATATATATATATATATATACCTACGTTTGTTATTCATTTTAGTCCTTAAATCTTACACAATTAAAACACAGATTTAATTAACCTTCATTCATAAATATAAGTGAGCCAAATTTTCAACCTGAACATATAATTACATTCTTATTTTATGTAAACAAACAACTGAAAGAAATGATCTTCTAAATCTTCAATATCTGAAAATAAAACGATTTAAATTCCTTCCTTCCTTCATCTTCTACCGCTTATCCGAATTACCTCAGGTCACGGGGAGCCTGTGCCTATCTCAGGCATCATCGGGCATCAAGGCAGGATACACCCTGGACGGAGTGGCAACCCATCGCAGGGCACACACACACACACACACTCATACACTCACGCAATCACACACTAGGGACAATTTTCCAGAGATGCCAATCAACCTACCATGCATGTCTTTGGACCGGGGGAGGAAACCGGAGTACCCGGAGGAAACCCCCGAGGCACGGGGAGAACATGCAAACTCCACACACACAAGGTGGAGGCGGGAATCGAACCCCGACCCTGGAGGTGTGAGGCAAACGTGCTAACCACTAAGCCACCCACGACTTAAATTCATTCATTTCAAAATGGGTGGAAGGACGTAGTTTTTGTTTAGGAAATAATTAACAGAATACCCTTAAAATGTGCAATGATCTTTACATCTCACAGTTAATACTTATAGTTAATGTAAATAGTATTTATAACATTATCACTTTCACAGTGACCTCTGTGATCACTGCCATAAAATGCTTAGCAATATAGTATCCCATCATTAATCATTTTTTGTTTACTGCTAACAGCACACACACACACACACACACACACACACACACACACACACACACACACACACACACTTGCCCTGATCTGTCTTATTAGTGACCAGGTGACCATGATCAAATTTGTGATCTGTGACACATATAGTCTGCCCTTCATAGGCCATCTAATACACTGTACTGCTGCCCACTTCAACACACATTCATGATTTAAACTGTGCTATATAACTTGCCAGCCATCAATGATTGTAAGTGACTTCATTTAAGCAATATTTTATTACATGTCAGACACAATGTCATTTATTGTATTGATAAGAGATATCTAGCTTCCTTCAAATCTAAACTGTGCTGGGAAATGTTCATAGCCTCCGTAGCTATCTACTGCCCTCATTTCTGTAAACATTTGTTCGACATGCATCTTTTCAGAAATGATACATCAACAATCCGATATGGAGGTGAAGGAAGGAAGGTAAAGGAAACTCTCTCATCTTGTTAAAGTATTGATTGCTTTAGACTTATTCATTTACATATTTTAAGCTCATCTTTCAATCACAAAGTGAAGTGGAATGCATGACACTCCATCACTCAGAAATGCTTATGCATTGACATTTATTTTTTTATTTTTTTATTTTTATTTATTTATTTTTTATTTTTTTATGAAATTTGATTTGTTTCGTAGGATTCAACAGATAATCATTTTAATATTCAGTCTCAAGGCACTCTGAACAAGGTTGCTGGTAAAACTGTTCACAGAAACACCACGACAGCAAGAAGCTTTGCTATATATATTGATGGTTCATAGATAGATATTTCAACAGAAGACATGACTGAGAAAAGGGAATTTCAGGCACATGCTTTTTTATGATTATTAAATTGATGAGAGATTAATGTAAATTAGCTCTTAGTGTAAGTTGGCCCTGTGAGCTATTTCCATGATGTATTAGGTCATTGCCAGAGAAACTGTATGAACATTAATTTGTGAACAGGCATAAAAAGACAGAAATGATCTCTAGATTTTTACTACCTCCCGTTATTAAGACTATCTTTAACACTATTCAAAACCTGAAGCATCTGCTTTAACCACCCCTAAATATCTTCTTTTCAGCGTCAGCTATATTATCTATTACAATCCTTATGTCTTGAAAGGATAAAGATTTGACTTGAACAGAATAGAGAGCGATGCCAGATGTTTAACAGTCTCATATGTGTTCATTTGGGGTATAAATACGTTTTCATTATGAAAATGGAAAATTACCAACCTCCCGTACTTTATTGTTTAAATAACGCTGTTATCACTTAGATGTGAGCTTTTTTTAATGTGTTGAGATAATTGTAGAATATCTACTAGAGTGTGAACCCTGTGCTGATGAGTCTGCTCTATTGGTAATACACATGGAGGAATTTGTTATGGGACAGATGAATGCACAAAGATGTAATTGAGACAATATGAGTGCAAATGGGTGTAATTGAGTGCAAAGTCTAGTGTGGAAATTAAATAAAACCCTTTTTCATTAATTGTGAATCACTGAACTGTCAAAAATGTAATTTAAATTTGAATTCATGTGCATTTATTGTAAAGTACAGTATATATTTTCTAAAAATAATAATACAGAAAACTATGGCTGCATTATATTGATATATTAGATATTAGAAACAGGGGGCAGGGGGGCTTGCTGAGTAGCACAGTTGCCCCACACATCTAAGGTTGGGGGTTCAATTCTTTTGGGATATGCTCCAGATTCCCTGTGACCCATTAGTATAAGTAGTATAAAGACCAGACGGATGGAAAAAAATAAACCCTTGATTCTGCTCAGGGTCACGTTGGCTGTGTAGTCAATCCCAGGAACGCTGGATGAAAGGCAGAACTATACACTCGTTAACAACAAATTTTAATTTAGAGGAGCCACATTCTGTCCTTTTTGGGAGGTGGGAGGGAACTGGAAAACAGATTTTAATTGGACTGGACATAAGGAACGAACTCTGCAACCTGGAGATGTGAGGCAGCCACACTTGTATGTCACAGTTGTAGTGACTCACGCTGCGAGTGGTTGAACACAGAAATCAGAGAAAAGATTCTGTAAGACAAAATCATTTCACCAGTCTTTAAGTGCAAATAAAAAAGAAGAGGATATGCACAGTGCACCCATACTGGGCATGAGATGGGTATACACTCTGGATGAGAGACTTGGGCACCATGTTCACACACCCATTTATTCCTAGGGGACACATTTTCCACTTTTCACATCCTTAACTTTTCATGACTTGATTTATTTTTGTTTTATTAGGTCTTTATTCTCAATTTGAATTATACAATTGTTTGTAGCATTTGTTTTCTACTAATTGGCATTTGGTTTTAGCTCTAACTTCATCAATCTCTTTTCCCTCCTGAACCTCTTCTCCACCCTGTAGCTTTCTGAGTAATCACAGAGTAACATCCCTCTGTAACTCCAATCTTTTCCTCAGTCTGACTCTGACTTTCACTTTGACCTGCAGAAGAGTGCTCTCTTTTTCATCTCTCTCTCTCTCTCTCTCTCTCTCTGACTTTGATGTGTATGACTTCATTCCTGAGGCTATTCCAATTCACACCCTAAAATCTAAGGTTGTGGTTAAAGCACTGATCAAGTGTTGTATTATATTTGGATTGCCTAAGGTCACTCAGTCAGCCAAGGTGCTCGATATAAGATAATACTTCTTGTGAACTCTCATATCAGTGGTACATGTATGGTGGCACTGGGATATGCTCTCTTCATTTCAGATTTGTTGGTCCTCTATGTATTTGAACCTGTTTTACCGTTTGTCTTCTTTAGCTTGTCTGGTGCTACCCAGTCTGGTTCAGGTTCCATGTTAGATTCAAGACATTTATCATCATGTTGACCCACCACTCCACATTCAGCTATGAGACTTAGAATGAAAGCTGAAGCAGCAGCTTGCTTTTAACTTTGACATGTAGCTTTTTTTTTTGCATTCAACCTGTGCTTGACGCATGACCCCAATTTCAGTCTTAGCCCTATTGTGAAGTTGGTTTTACTTTAGTTTTGTACTCTCATCATTTTGCAGATATTACTCAGAAAAGAAGAGTTTGGGTACCATTTTTTGTTTAACTGTTTTTTTTCCAGTCATCAATAAGGGAGTCAAAGAAGTATAGAGTGTAGAGTAGTTGGTTCTAAAAAGAAAAAACATTCTTGTGGTATCGGTTTTATTCTTATGAACGTTACATTCCACATTTGGTTCCTCCTTGGATAATGTTTGGGCCTTTAGTCAATGAAACTGTTATACGACAGAATACAAAGACATCCATTACAATTATACATCACCAACTTTGTTGCAGTGATTTGGGGAAGAACCTCAAATGCTCAGGGTGTGATGCTCAGGTGTCCATAAGCCTTTGGCCATATAGTGTATTTATCCTATTCTTTGTCTGAGTCCTTAAAGTTTAAGACATAAACCACCTAATATTTTTGTTAACAATAATAAAGCAAATCAGACAAGATTTTATTTCAACCAGAATTTCAAGGCCACATCATTATAAGTGTGTATAACTGGATAACAAAATAAAATGCTGCTCATTCATGAATTAAAAATGATCAGTGACAAATTGCTGTTGTATAAGAGGAATAAAATTCTTTATGATGTTATTGGAAAATACTGTACTGCAAATGGTTATTTCCTTATAACAGCACTCTGTGTTGAGTTTTTATTACTTAAATAATTGTCACGTAATGTCGTATATTTTTCACTTCGGTAACTTTCATATGTTTTTCCCCATTGGTCATAAAAACATGTCAGGCAAGCTTTCTTTTGTATCAAACATTCAAGGTAGTAGACTACAGTACATCATCATTCTGCTATGCTCTTTCTCAAGTTGTCTTCATCCTGCCCTTCTCAATATCATTCTTTACTTGATTCAGAAGCACTTTTGCCATATTAATATTTTAGACTGACATTGACACGGGTGCTATGTATGTGAGTGGGACAGCAAATATCAAGAGATTACAGTGCAGGAGACCATCTGTCATCCCATGCAATCTATCACATCCTTCAAATGCAACCTAAGTGAGACAAAGAGAAAGTTGTTGTTCTCACACCAACATTATGTGCACTGAGTGGCTTATTCACTGTGCCTCTGTAAGCGAACCAATACAGAGTCTTCTGCTTTTAAAGTCATTTAAAGCTTACTTTGTGAGATATCAGGCTGGTTAAAACTCTCAGTATATTAGACAATTTTACAGAGAAATAAAGAAAGAAAAAAATGCCATATTTCTAACACTCTGATGCTTTTAAAAGAGAAATATCCTAAATGCAGAAATGATCTGTAAATGACAGAAAAGAATTAATACTTGGATTGTTAAGTCACTTATGTAGTCACACCCTGTCATGTCAACACCTTTATATGCACCCCAACCACCAAAGAAAAGAACATTTTCAAAGAATTTTCTCTGCATACAAAATACCCCAAGCCATCAGCTCTCATACTGCTCTGAACTGGATTTCTTTTGTCCGCAATATTTCATGACCTTTGTGATTTATTCTTCATAAGCTTTAAGTGATTTTATTATGCATACTCTCCACCAGCTTACTTACAGTACATCTTGTGACTTTAGTTCTGTAAAGTTCTTTGTATTTTTGCTTAAACCATAACTGCGAGTGTACTTTATAAATCACATTCATATACGAAATACAGCTTGGTTTTATGATCTTTTCATAGATCTGTTAAATTAAGTGACAAATAGAAAGAAGTGAAATTATGATGACAATATCAACATACACATTCTAAAAATACTCTAATTTGAAAATAATGTGTCGACTGATGGAAGACAGGTATATGATATACAAGACAATCTTTTATCATCTCTTCAGTCAGAACAAGTAATTCTCTCTCTTTTTTTTGTTATCACATGTTATTGTTCTATTGTTGACAACAGTAGAGCACATAATGAAAAGTGCTCCATTACCTCTTACTGGGGAAAAAGCACATTGAAACCATCAAAGGTGTGTAAACGGATTTCTCTGTGAAGTGAGTGTGCTACGCTTGTCATTTAGACTTTGGTGGATGAACTCTTAAACTAGAATTGGGTAACAAGAGACAGAAGCTCTTAGGTCACAGCAATGAAGCGCTCCATGTTGCTTCCCTGCCGTGCTCAAGATTGCACTGTTAGTCAGAGCCAGGTTTAACTTTGTTTTGAGGAATAGCAATGGCAATGTATTGTCACCATGGGTGTAGACTGGCTCCCTCAGACTTAGACTCAGCTCCAATGTGGAGAAATACAATTACTTTTCAGAGATGGCACAGTGAGGAGACATTAAAGATCTGGGATTTTATTTGTTGGAAATAGATGGAGAAAACACATTAGCTATATGGTGGTCATTCAAAAACATACATTCTGAGTCTTCTATTATTTTTAGTCCTTAATATTGTATATCATTTCAGAGGTTAGCATCCCATCTGACTGTTCAATCTAAACATGGATTTTACATCACCTTGTGCACTTATAAATATCTTTTATAGTTAAAGGAATTGCTCAGGGGATGCTTGAGATCTGAACTCCTAACCTTCTAATTAGGAGTCCAACACCTTGACCACTGAGTTACCACTTCCCTTGCACAGCTAACATATTTCAAGGCAGGGTAAGACTTTCATCAGGTCTTATTCAGACCTCAGACCTTAATCAGATCTTTTTGAAAATGATTCTCATTCCCTGATAAGGTTATGGTATGATTATTTTTTTCCTTTTTTTTTTTTTTTTAATATATATGGATTTTAGAAGAATAAAGTGATCAATAACATTTCTTGGCTTTCTCTGATTATCTGCAAAAGGAACTAAAGCATCCTTGACAGCCTTTAAGGAGACTATTGCTCTCGCAAAGTGTTTTTTTGACCCCCAGTGGGATCATTTTTCTATTGTTCATTCTGAGAATTTCAGCAAACAAGTTTCTAAGCTCACTGCAAGGTGGTTGTTTGTGCATTTACTGACATTGTACTAGCAGTAAAGTAAGGGATTTTACAGAAAACAAGTTGCAACTAAGATATATTTATAGAATCATTATTAGACTGATTTAACAGTTACTTATCAGAGGTTGGTCAGATCTTAAATAGATTCCCAAGAGTGATTGGTGCTCTCATATTTCACTCCTGAGGCTATTTACTTCGTGACTTTCCTGGTGTTTCAACATGCCCATTGATTTGATTGATCTGTTGTACATACCATAGGGAGATTGCAGTTACAGTAGGTAGTGGTGCACAAGAACATGTATAATCATTAGTCACGACAGTTCACAATGTGTCTGTATTCATTATGGCTCACACAACCTAAGTAGATAAAGTTAACTTCTGCTCTCTTGGGGTAAGGATTGATTGTCATGACCTCCCAGCTGGCGTAATAATGTATAATGTTAAAACATTTTTTCCATAGCAAGAAAAAAAAAATATATATATATTTTTTTTTTACAAGAAAAGGGGATGAATTCATACAATACAAGCAGGATTATGACCAGGATAAAATTTTTAGTGAGGTCCAAACTTATAGAGTCTTCTGATTTCATTTTAATCTGAAAAAAAAAAAAACCTTTGAACTGTGTTTTATGTTCATGGTATCATAAGTCTGTAACCTAGTAAAGCTGAGTTAATGTATTCAATGATGGAGACTTAAAAGCACTGTGTACGCCGCTCTGGATAAGGGCATCTGCCAAATGCTGTAAATGTAAATGTAAATGAAATAAGAATTTGCTCTATGATGCTAATATCCAAAGTATCACCTGTAAACCTGTTATTCTTTAGATTATACAACCTATTATTTTAGTTTCACAACATGCTATACAGGGGGCACGGTGGCTTAGTGGTTAGCACGTTCGCCTCACACCTCCAGGGTTGGGGGTTCGATTCCTGCCTCCGCCTTGTGTGTGTGGAGTTTGCATGTTCTCCCCGTGGTTTTTTTGCATATTCTCCTCCCCCGGTCCAAAGACATGCATGGTAGGTTGATTGGCATCGCTGGAAAATTGTCCGTAGTGTGTGATTGTGTGAGTGAATGAGAGTGTGTGTGTGCCCTGTGATGGGTTGGCACTCCGTCCAGGGTGTATCCTGCCTTGATGCCCGATGACGCCTGAGATAGGCACAGGCTCCCCGTGACCCGAGGTAGTTCAGATAAGCGGTAGAAAATGAATGAACATGCTATACATTTTTTAGAATTTATAGGACAAACTTTAAGGTGTCTAAAATGGCAATTTCCTTCATACATTCACAGATTAATGTTCCTAAAATCAATTTCACGTTTATATCAGAAGTTATACTATATTATATGTGTTGCTCTTAACAAGAAGTTAAAGTTAGCAACAGCTCTTGAGGGCTAAATATAATAGCCAATTAATGTGCAGCATTTAATCAGTTGGAATCATATCTTGTTGCGTCTGATGTCTTGGCATGGATCAACTACAGTGAAAGTCATTCAACCCTGAAACGTCTCAACTGCAGGAAGCAAATCAAACATGCCAAGCATTTTGGTTTGCATGGAGCAGTTTTTTTAATAGATGTGAGCTACTGAACTGAAGCTCAAATGAGCCAACGGATAGAGCTGGAGTGCTGCATAAACGCCATGTGTTCTGGATATTTAGACCGAAATCAAATTAAAAACAAACGCTTTTTGTGATACAGAAAATGTTTAAACTAGCTATTCAATTAGCTATTCATTTATTGAGATGTGGTTCTGTGTTGTCTGTCTGACTGTCTGTCTGGTTTTGCTGATTAAGCAGTCATAGAAACTAATTTTTGGTGATTTATTTTTACATTTTAGAGTACATCTTTCTGCTACGTTATTAGGTTGTTGCTGTTTACATAGTAAAATTGACAAGTGGTTACATGAGCAGTAAATGAATTAATAAGTTCATGAATAAATTACATAAAAGCTTGCATTTCTGGACCCTGTTTGATGTGAATGTCTTCTTAAAAGCTTGTGTGGGTTCCAACAAGATAAACTTTTCCTCAAATGAAAATAAGAAATACACACAGTAGTATAGATACTGGGGTTTTTTAGCATAATTGGGTCAGCAATTTTAGGTCAGTTATTTTTCAATTTGCTGCAAGTCATCAGTGCTCTCTGTACATATAAAATTAACATGGAATGAAACATCAATTACTTTGCTTTCAAGGCCTGTTTATGCTGCTATTGTTGCAAATGAAGAGTAATTCTAAAGGGCCAATTTGAGTCAACTAATCACCATTCTCTCTGACTTAATTACTGAGTTAATCAGTAGGTTTTATTCAGCTATCTTAATTTCCTTAATTTACTTTATATTATTTCCTTTGTTATACTTTATTTGCACTCAAGAATTGCAACTTTGCCATATCAACAGAGATGCATGTACATCACAGATAATTTAATAATTTAAATGGATGTTATTTTTAAGTAAAACATTTTCAAACAATCTTATCAACTATATTTTCTCATTTAAGTTTCAGTGAAACAATGCAATATATTTAGACACATGCTCTGACAATCGAGGATGTTGCATTACAATATACTACATATGAGCAAGCTGTGCTCAAAATGGAATAGATCTTGTAGTTATGGTCAGCCATGCAGCTAGTAATGACCATCATAGTGCTAAAAAGATGCAACACTGAAGCTGCTAGCTCACAGGGTCTAAATGTGAGGCTGGCAGATGGTGTCTAATTTTAAATTTGCATAAATAGAAAATTGCCTGTTGCAACATTTGGGCTCTCTGGATGTTATAAAAAATTATATTTTATACAATAACCATAAATGGTGTAAAATGAGCTCTATAGGCAGTTATAAGTTTTGCACAGGCACTAATATAGGTACAGCTAATATAGGTACAACTAAAATAGGTACATCTAGTGACATATATTTGGAACTCTGAATACAGCTGAAAGTAAATCCTCACTTACACTATTATTTCTGAGAGATCAGTAGAAGTCAAGAATCTTCCATCGTCCATAATCCTGTCTTCTGTGGAGACACAGCAGGATCGGTTTACTGCATTGCATTTTTAAAAGTAAAAACACACATAAATCTCACAGTCTTCTAGGTATAAGTCAAATGGAGTAGCCGATGAACTCAGTTATAAAGCTATTCAAACAGTTTGTTTTCTGTATCTTCAAAACGGTTGATATGTTTTAAAAACAACAAAGGCTATGAGTTGAACCTTATCAGCTGAGTGATTTGTTTTATATCAGAAGAAATGTTTTCCTTTTCTTTTTTTTTTTCTTCTTACATAGAACATCAGGGAACATCAGGAGACTTTAATCGTAGAGCATCTAAATTTACTCCCAAGAAACTTCACTCCCCTGCTCAAATCAAACAAACTATAACAGAAATCTGAAAACAGCTTTTATATAATCCGATGAGGAAAGCTCGAGTGCTGAGTATTCAAGCTGATCATAAGGTGATATCAAAAATCCCACAAACTGACAGAATCAAAGAAAAACAGTAATTTTAACCTTTAAAAATAGCCATGCTCTGTAGTTTGTTTTCGATTACTCAGAAATGTTAATAATAATAGGTTTTCACTTGTGCTTTTCTTGCACCCAAGGTTGCTTTGCATATCAATGCAGAAAAAAGAGCAAAAATCAAATTGGAATAGAAATGACAACTGAGCATTGAAAAGTTGTAGACTTGCTCATATTAGCATAGTTTGGCAGCTCAGAGTCCCATTCATGGCTAGTGCCATCACACAACACATCACACATTGCCGCAGCTCTATGAAGTGCGTTGTGAATTATGCATTGGCCTACTGTGGTGGCCCTGATGGGAAAGTCACCTAAAGAGAGAGCGAGAGCGAGAGCGAGAGAGAGAGAGAGAGAATATATGTTTTTAAAAAAATGTAAACAAAAGAGACATTAAAAAATCGATATCTTAGATGAAAATACAATGATTTTGTAACTTTCTACCTGGTGTAAGTTAAAAGTTACAAAAAAACATGCCTACTTTTAGCAATGGCATATCTTGGAATTTACAGTGAAACATATTAGAATTAGCAACTGCATGCAGAACAATATAGTTTTCAGGGATAGAGTTCAATTTGTGAAGCAGGTGTTTCATAATTATGCTGTTATATTATACTGTTTCTTAATAGAAATGGAGATGTAGTGTTTTGTAATGTAAAATGTGATGGAATTTTAACAGTGCTAATGTTATTGGAACGTATGAGAGAAATGTGTGTGAATGGGAAAGGTGTCACTGTCTCCAACTAATCTTTGCCCATGTTCAAGCACTGAATTCATAATTTAGGCACTACTAAATTTGTCACTAAATGACATTTATTTAAAACTGGAAAGTACTTTTGTCAGATAGCACATCCGAGATTGTTTTTTTTTGTGACACCTGATTCTTTTATGTAGAGATCTGGTGCTATATCTGATTCTATTTGTTATGCACAAGGCACCTGCAACAGTTCAGTAGCTAATGAGATGAGTGCTCCATTTTATATCTAATTGTGCTGCATATCTGGATGATGTCAGGGTACATACATTCACTTCCACTGAACACATTCAATCTATAAGGACAGTATGTTGCCAAATATGAATTTGTTAAGCCATGACACGTCTAAAAGCATATATGAACTTGTTGAATATCTGGAAATCTAATTTCAAGTTTACATACAGGCTAAAACTCTACATTTTAAAGTTACTGGGGAATTGATTCATTTTAAAACTCAAAATAGCATAATGAAAATATGAAAAGGTTGATTGTCCTGTTAACTTGTACATCCAACTTACATCCAATGTTATGGCATCTGAAAATATATGAAACTATACAGTTCGCTTTGTTAGTCTGTATTTTCTATCCCCTGATTGTTTCAGAATTTGTTTTAAAAAAGCACAGGAAAATGTGAGCCATGAACTGAATGTGCTAATATAAATAATTAATAATCTAAATAATAGGGATGAGCGAGTACAGCATTATCTGTATCTGTATCCGTATCTGTTAACCATATGAATTATCTGTATCTGTATCCGTACTCTGAGTGGGTGGGGCCTAAGTAGGCGGGGCATGTCTTGAAATGGGCGGGGCTTTAACCAGTAATAATTAATTTGTAATATTTATAACACTAGTTTACTACCTTTATGTTTTTATGAAATACAGCAAAAACGTGTCAGACACTCAGTGTCTGGTTACTGGTTAGAGACAGCTGAAGGTTTAAAAAAGAAAAAAAATCTCCGACAGGCAGAGACGCAATGCGAGTCCCATTCTACCAAGCAAGCACCACGTCTGAACGAACCCACGTTTACCAGAACTCTACTGGTTAGTAAGTACGTATTATTAACGTTACAACCCGAAGTAAAAAGCTGAAGAAACCCTAAACGTTAACGGAAAAGACCCGCGAACCCGAGTGACTGAGGGAGAGACAGAGAGCTGTTCTGTGTGTGACTGTGAGTGAGCAGAGCGAGACACAGCAACACAATACATCTGTATGTGTGTAGGGGCGGGGCGCTGTGACTAGCCTATCACAGAACGCTGACACAATCAGTTACCCAATGATGATTTTCATTCAATCCGAGCACAGATATTGACTCGTATTACTCGTATAATACTTGTACTCGGCAGAAGTGCTTTATCCGTACCAGATACTCGTTTCAGTATCCGGCTCATCTCTACTAAATAATGATATGGAGCTGACTCTGAATACAGATTCTTAGAACACTAGACAACCTTTTAGTTGTCTATAGCTGAAAGTACATCCACAACTTGTAGTAAATATATTGTTATTTTAAATGAAATCATTAGAATTCAAGAATCTTTCATAGTGAGCTCTTCAGCACAACCCATTCCACTGCCCAAGTTGGTCTATGGAGATTTCATAGCAATGTACTTGATTTATTGCACTTTTATTAATGGATGTACAGTAGCTGAAACACCTGAAGATAATCATTAGGAGGAGTGTACACATAATTTTTGTCATCATGTTAATGTATGGATCCTAAATTGATAAAAACCTGTCCTGGAATATTCAACTCATCAGGTGTGAATTGCACCAATTCTGAAAACTCTTCTTTTGGAAGGATTTTTCCTCGGTGGTGTTTTTGGTAGTCTAGTCTGCTCAGTGACTGAATCGTTGACTGTGTGAGCTAAAGACTTCCGGAAGTCATCTGATGAAACGCCCTGTAGCGCATTTGAATTTAAAGTTAATGAATGTGATACTGGAGCTGGTGATCCAGCTGTGTTGATCCAGCAGGATAGCTAAGGTAATGACTATCTCATTTGGCTTGATGACAAAATGTTTATGAGTTACAAAAGGTGTTACAGTATAATTGATATGGAAAGCCTTGCATTACTACCTTAACTTAACATGTTCTACTGTCCTTGTTTTAAGCTGCCACTTTTTTAAATGCCTTGCCCATTGGTCCCATTCAGATAATAGATCCTAGTAACTTCTGCTGAATGTGGACCATCAGATGCTATTGGCTCAGTTTACATTAATCAGTGCCACTGTTCTCCACAGTCTGAGCTGTATCATAGATGTGCCAGCCCAACATGTGGCTGCTCAAACCCTGGAAAACTACACTACTGATCTGTGTATACTGGGCTGAAAAAGCCATGCCTCATCTCCTGTAGTCATAAATGACAGTCTGCACATGGCAAAAGCACCTGGGTTTTGCAATCAACTTGGCTCCTAAAAAAATATTATTACCTACAGAATTCCAAAGCCAGGAAAATGCACTGCTTGAGCTCTGGCTTGTCAGACCTTCACTACAGCCCGGAGGAACAACTCAAGCACTAAGCAAACCAGCTTCAATGCTACATAGGAATAATATTTAATAGTTCAAATTAAGATTTTCATTCTTGCGCAATACATTTACATTTTATTTTTTACATTTCTAGTATTTGGCAGACACCCTTACCTAGAGTGACTTACATTATCTAATCTTTTTTATACAGCTGAGCAATTGAGGCTTAAGGGCCTTGCTCAGGGGCCCAACAGTGGCAGCTTGGTGGACCTGGGATCAAACTCACAACCTTCCAATTAGTAGTCCAACACTTGAACCAATAGGCTACCACATGCCTTTAACACTTACTGTACAGTATTATGCTGCAATCTGTTGCTAACTGTCCTTTAAGTTTACTGCAGCCCATAGCGTTTTAGTTATTTTTTTCCTGCATGCACTTTATGTAGCATTGTTTATTGTACTAATTTTTGTGTTGTTTCGTTTTATGTAGCACCATGGTCGAGGAGAGCACACAGGAAAATTGGTTCATTTCCCTTTGTACTGCACCCGCTGTATATGGTTGAAATGACAATAAAATCTTGTTGACTTGACTCTTGACTAGCGAATACTGTTATCAAATTTGCACAGAATTTGCATGAAGAATATATGTTAAAATCTTTAATGCTCAACGCTGTAAAATCTGAAACTGGAGGTCTATCTCTTTGAGAACAGTTGAGAAAGAAAGGGAGTGATAACATTGCTCGACATGTTTGTATCTCAGTACATGGGAGCCGAGACAAATCATCACTGACTATAGCAAAGCTAAATAAAGTAATGTATACAGTAAATAGAGTGATATAGATAACAGTATTTTCATTACCTTGACCATTTTGAGGCTTGTATAACAATTTCTATCAAGACTGCCATGGTGCAAGATTTTTTACTTTATATAAGTTTTAAAAAAGATTTAGAGTATAAAATTACAATCTAAACAGCAATTTATATCTATGGTTATTTATATTTTGGCCAAGCTCTGACCACTCACTCACTCATTTTCTACCGCTTATCCGAACTACTCTCGGGTCACGGGGAGCTCAGGCGTCATCAGGCATCAAGGCAGGATACACCCTGGATGGAATGCCAACCCCCGAGGCACGGGGAGAACATGCAATCTCCACACACACAAGGCAGAGGCGGGAATCGAACCCCCAACCCTGGAGGTGTGAGGGGAACGTGCTAACCACTAAGCCACCGTGCCCCCCAGCTCTGACCACTCTTTTTAGACATTTCAAAAAATGATATTTATCATCATTACTAACTCTAACGCCAGTAGCCTTAAGAACTAATGTTGCTCACTAGTGTCCATGGGAAGTTCATTGAAATAGTCACACACTACAAGCTCCTCCTAATTACTGTCTTTGGCACCCTTGTTTAACTGCAATCATTCTTTCATTCAGCATTTTCTTTCTGCCCCCAGCTGTCTCAGGGACCGTCTGTGCTGAGAATTAGCCCTGCAGTTTAAATTCATCACCTGAATCCTGCCAGAAGGTGACAGTCATTTTGACTACGGCCATGTGGCGTTGATACTGTTGGGCTAAGGAGCAGGGGATGATGGAGGATAGGAGAGGTAAATGAGGCTCACTGTAGCCACTCAAGTGTAAAGCTTGTGAGCTGACTTAGTTGATGACTCCCAGCCTAATGGGTAATCTTTAGATCCTTCTGCAGTTTTGACTGACAGATCTTGCCACCATCTGTGACTTTTTCCTTCCCTTAACAATTTCTAATTAATTGTTTTTTCAATCATCCTCCAAAGTGGTATCCCAGCATTTTACAGAAACGCTCGCAGAGAATTAACATTTTTCACCCGTTTTTACCAGGATTCGGAAACAGATGGCTAGCTTAAGCTGCCATACAGGGCTTAATTTGCTCATGTGATTATTTGAACTGGAAATGAGAAAATAATTCCATGACTGGAACAGAGATATGCAAGTGTTTGAGTTCCTCCGCTATTAAAAATATATCAGATGTAATGAAAGCTTTTGGGACAGATAAATACAAAAAAGCACTCTCTTAATATAAATGAAGTACGTGGCTAATAACAAATACCAGTTGTTTATGTACAATCAGTTAAGCTCAAGGGATACATAAAAAGATCAGTGCTTGTCTTGACCTTCTGGGTCAAAATAATTAAACTTACAGTACCTCTATACAGTTTATTAAAGTGCGTGGTTGTTTATTTCTTTGTTTTTTTGCTCTTGAAGCAGGAGGTACATAAAGCTACTACTTTTGATGGATAATAATAATAAAATAATAATAATAATAATAATAATAATAATAATAATAAGAAGAAGAAGAAGAAGAAGAAGAAGATGAAGAAGAAGAAGAGGAAGAAGAAGAAGAAGAAGAAGAAAGAAAGAAAGAAAGAAAGAAAGAAAGAAAGAAATTTGCCCTAAAACATCATTCAACATGTAAAAGAACAAGTAAAGTGGTAAAGGAAGTTACATTTCACTGGTACAAAAAACAAGCAAATAAATATGCAGTTATCTGATAATAGACAGATCAGAAATAGATTCCAAAAAAAAAAGATTATTAAAATATGTATGGAAAAACCGATAAATACCATTTATAAATAGATACCATTTACAGTAAACAATCACCGTCCACTTTAATAGGAACACCTGTACACCTGTTCATTCATGCAGTTATTTGATTAGTCAATAATTTGGCAGCAGAGCAATAATAAAATCACAAAGATAAAGTTAAGAGCTTCAGTTAATGTTCATATCAAACAGAGTTGGAGAAAACAATGATTTGAGTAAAAGAATTGCACAGCAAGATCTCCCATAATCAGTACTAGTAAGAGTGGGGCCAGCAAGCCTAGAGAGGATGAAGGATGTCAGACTAAGGCACAGGGCTTTATAACATCACAGACTGCGTATAGTACAAGGGGTAAATATTATTCTAAATAAAGAGCTTTGGGGAAATTTAAACCTACATGCAGTATTTTATGTTAATCGTCATTAGACCATTTTGCTGTTTTTTTTTTGTGTGTAATTTTAATACTAATTTTAGTACTATCTTTAGTTCACACCTTCAGGGCTGAGGTTTGATTCTTGCCTCTGCTCTTTGTTTGTGGACTTTGCATTTGTTCCAATTTCCTCCCAATCATAGACATGCATAGTAGTCTGACTGGAATATCTAAACTGTTCCTGGTGTTTGTGTGTGTGTGTGTGTGTGTGTGTGTGTGTGTGTGTGTGTGTGTGTGTGTGTGTGTGTGTGTGTGTGTATGTGTGTGTGTGTGTGCCCAAAGTTTATCTGGGATAGACTCCAGGCTTCCTGTGACATTGTGTAGGATAAGCAATACCAAAAAAAAATAGATGGAATGGTTGGATCATTACTGAACATTATCAATTTCTTATCATTATCAAAACCTAACAATATATAATCTAGAAATTCTATAAAATTCTTGACTTGATCTGAAGAACCTGATCTATGTGGTTGGGCTTTGTTTCATATCACACCATTGGGTATAAAAAAGTATGGATGCTAAGTGTAATTTGTAAGCACGAGACAATCTTCGTCTCATTGCCCATGATACAAATGATGAGTGGTGTAAGTAGAAGTTCATTAATTGAGTATACAACATTGATTCCTAATTTAATTTCACATTCATTTTACTTCAGTCAACTAAATAATACAATGAACAGACTCACCACCATAGGACATGAAGAAATTAGAAACATAAAGAAATTTTAATCTTTTATTAGATTTCAGAGATTTGACTGAACTGCATTAAACATTTAAGATTAATGCAGATAAACCTCATTCTTCCTCTTCCCGGCCAAGACTTACTCGGGAAACTTCTTGAGCTTTGTAAAATGAGGGTGCAATTGCCATTGCCATGTAAATTCAGTGCCAGGGCTGCAGGCGAAAAGCCAACAATTGATCTGGAAATTGACATACTGCCACAGCAAGTGCCCTTCACTTTTTCTGAGATAAACAAAGTTGCGGTGAAAAATAAAACTATTACTTTTTTTTTTCACCATGATTAACTTAAAGGGTGGCAGTGCTTCAGGGTGTAAATTTATGTGGCCTCCTTAATGTCTAAGAAGCAATTAAAGCGTGTTAAATGGCAGCCGAAAGCCATCATGCACCACATACAAACAAATAAGCAAAATCTGGAAAATGAGTTTTTATTAAATTAAAAAATCTTCTGCATTAAACATCTTAAATTAGCCCTATATACTGTAAATGATGCCGTGTTAAATTAACACGTTGCTAATGCGATTTTTTAAGGATGTAAACATAGAGCTGGCAACAAAACCATGTGTTCGTTTGGATTCCTATTCAGATTTTTCCAAGAATTTTACCATGGATATAAATGCCATGGATATGAATACATAAAAATTCACCCTGTTACACAAGACTGAAAACCAAGCTCTAGAAAAAAAGGAAGAGTATTAATCATAATCCGCAATAAGGCTTTTAAACAATCTCACAACATATTACATTTATACATGGAATTCATTTCCTATATTTTTCTTCATATCTTTGTGTTATTCATGGATTATGTAGATTTTGAACTTCCCTAGAATTGTGTCATAGTGATCGATTGCAACAGCAAGACAGCGTAAAGGGTGCTGTATTCATGCTGCCAAAGCTAGCGGACAATAGATGACAGAAAATAAACTTCAGACAGAGAAAAAAAGAATCATCATGGTAATTCTCATGGAGAAGGAAAAAAATGTTGTGAGGGATTAAGAATGAGTGCCTGATGTATTTCTGGGTTTTTCTATTTTTGCTGTGTCATTTCCTTTTTTGCCACAATCATATGTCAAGGCTCGATTAAGGAAGTTTGCAACATCTCTTGGTGTAAGCAGTAAAAAATGGAATTGAATATACTTAGATATTTTAGAGTTTTATTCAGCCTTTTTTCACATTTGCCTTGTAAAGTTTTTCAAATCAATTTCAGCTGTATCTAACCTTGAACGAAGACCACCACTGAGGCCAAAACAAGTTTAATTTTTAATATGTTAAATGCTTAACCACTCACAGTGCTATATTGTAAATCTGCTTTATTACAAGTCAGTTGCATCAGGCCACAGGGTATTGAATTTTTGTTGATCTCTCTTTCTCTCTCTCTCTCTCTCTCTCTCTCTCTCTCTCTCTCTCTCTCTCTATCAATCTTCTAACTCCTGTCTTACTTAGATTTGTTATTGCTCCTCACTTAAATGGATGACTGATGGATGACACAAGGTGCCTTTTAAAGATGCTTCGGTTGATGATGGTCATGATGTTCATAGTGTTACTCTTTTATACTTCTTTCATCTAAATGGTTCTTTAAACCTAAACCCTCTGTTGTATTATAATACACTTTAGGGATTCATTCTCATTCTTGAATTAAAGTGACATTTTTTAAACACAGTTTTACAAAATAAATATTTCAGAGTACCTAAAAAAATGTTAACCCACAAATTTGAACCCACTTTATAAAACTTTCCAGTTCTTTATAAATCTATTCCATTAAATTGCCTTTCTGGCACCATTATAGTATAACTATACATATATTTCAATGTGTAAAATTGCATGCAAAATTAGTAATGCTTCTAAAACCAACTGCGCTTAGTCAGGTGAAAACCTATTAGCTTTCACCTGACTAAACAATGAACTAGACTTGTATTCACTTATTCTTCCTCTCACTCTCTACCTGAGAGGAACCCCCCACCACCACCACCACCAACCCACACAAACACAGACACACACACACACACACACACACACACACACACACACACACCATTTTTAACCCGTACTAATTTTAGTGCACAGAAAATGTTTAAGATGGAAAATGTACACTTAATGTTCTGTAAAACACATTATTACAGAAAAGGTTCTTACTCATAACATAATATTTTTTGGCTGATACAGAAAAAAAAGTATGAGTATTACAATTAATCCCACATCACAGTAACAAAGTAACAGACTTTATATAGGATACATGCTGATACTGGCTCTAACTAATGCTGAAAAGCAACCCAAACAGAATCAGGGCAAACATGAGCAAAACAGACTGCATACTGTAAAGTGCCTTCACATAAACTGTATGAACAATACAGTGCATCAGCCAAGTTATCCCTTAAAAACAATGTAATACTGATTTGTAAGAAACACAAAAACATTGAAAAAACGCTGATCCACCCATGCGTCGATTATAGATTAGCCTATAAAATAATCTCCCTTTTGCACAAATCACCTACATTTTGTAATATTCACAACATTTCATTGTTGTTACTCGTTCTCTAAATAGACAAGGGCTAAAAATTTAAATTTAAAAAAAAGTAAATCTTCACCTCATCACACTTCAACAGTTGACAAACTACAGGCATAGAATTTTTTTTCTTCTGCTGACTGTAAATTAATCATTATTTCTTAGTAGAATTTGTTTTTTTAAATAATTTTAATCAAATCTGTTATCTGGATTTGTGGAAAATAATGAAATCAAATAAATTTGCAAGCAGCCAGGTGGTAGTGGTAGGTGGTAAGAACTGCGGTGAGTAGCTTCAGGGAATAAATAAACTCTGTTTATCAAACATGTTACTGTATGTTCAATGTAGGACATGATATCTGGATTCAATCATTTATTAAATTGTTTATGGAATAGGTATGCATTCATACAAAGAAAATGCAGGTTATAAAGCATATTGTTTTAGTGAATGCTAAAGTGATAGAAAAAGCCAATATAAAGGTCTAACAGATTATTTTTTATCCAGGCTTAGAAATAAAATAAAATCATCGAACTCCACATTATATATTAATTTAAGCCAAAATGACAGCATGTATCATCACATTAAGGGATCATGCATGGCTAAAGGAAAGCAGGATTATAATTTATCTGTGATAGGTACTCTATCAGCCTCATGCCTGGCCTTAAATCTACATTAAATCTTCCATCATCTTTAATGTGGCAATCTAATGCACTATTAATGGAAAGGACAGGAGACAGGAGACAGGGTGAGACTGAGATGCAGGCTGTATTGAGGAAACAGAGCGATGCTGAACTGAATTGACAGCAGCGACAACAGAGGAAGTGAGTTAGAGCTAATCAAGTAATGGTTGACCATTCTCACCTTGAGTTTCTTCCCGAAAATGACATTCCATCATTGTCCTTGGTGTTTTTTCATGGACATTGACAAAACGAGGCAAACAATATTATTTCACATTATTCAACATATGCATCAGTGGTTTTACTGACAGGCGGCACATGGCTCCAAATAGGCGTTATTTCTCAAAACTGTTAATCTGATATTAAATTTTATCCTAGGTTTAAACCCAGAGCATCACCTGAGGACTGAATCATTATTTCTTAACAGATTAACCTTTTAGCTCTTGCTCTCAGTCCTAGCTGCCTTTTTTAATGACTTGCCAAACCACTGATTTCTAGGAATTACTTATCCAGGTCATAAGATGTCAGGACCACTCAGCTTGGGTGTTTGTCTCTGTGTTTTATCTGAAGCCCCTAAATGGGTAACGTTAAAGCCACTCTCTGACTCTGCTTTTTTTCTAAATTTATTAAAGTTCAACCTGGGCCTTCAGGGAAATCAACAGTGAGGAGACCACTGAGCCTCAATTCAATGCACCAAAAGGAGTAATGCAATCCCAAGAGATTTATTGAGTAATAAATAGAGCAAACATTTTCAATCAACACATACTGTAGATGCACAGAAGACTATTGGCCTGACTACCAGCATGCTATGGTTGTTCCTCCGCTATGCTATGAGGAGCAAACAAATGAATTATTTTATCAATGCACGTCCGATATAAAATTAGTCAGGAAACTGTTGGCTTTCAGGATTTAACAGTGTTTTTTCTTCTGTTTCGATACTCTTACACAGAATTTGGTGGTTGAATATAATTTAATGGTTGAATATAACACCTTCACAGTTTTGATACTTCTGACTACTACAAAGTCCGTATGATACTTAAAGCCTGGAGTGTCTTCTTTCATATGAGCCATTAACCACCACTCTGGAGTGTGACATGACAAAGAAATTCAATGCTGAACAGGAGCAAATTGCACTTTTTGGTAAAAAGACTTAAAAGTAACACGCCACTAATTTAAACTGATGTATAGCTCAGTGACAGAGTGGTGTGTGGTGGTTTTTAATTCACTATTTTGATTAAGATCCTTTCTATTAGTGGCTGCCTTAAGGACTTTTTGCACTTGAAATTCTAAACCCTGGGTAAACAGAATCTACATTGCTCATACATTATCTGGGGTTAACAGTTAATCCTGGCTTTTCATAATCTGACATTTCACACTTTAAATTCCTAAACCATCTTATTTGCATATTTGAGGTGCAACAACCATGAATGGATGAATACAGCACACGACCACAATGAATAATCTCTTATCTTGTTGCTAAGCATCTAGCCTTAACATTCTAGCACTGCATTATTTTATGCAGTACACATTTGGCAGCACAACGAGAGCTGAACACCACAAAAGCAGTGTTAATTCTGCTTCGGAGTAGGATTTGATTAACTGGGCACGAGAAGCTCTTAAAAGAGGAAACTATAATTGAGTGTAATTTTTCTGTTATATATTTTTGAATAAAATGTGATATTTTGTGTATGTTATAATGTACTAAAATATTGATAGACAATGATAAACTATATTTTTTTAACTAGATTTTTTTAAACTTTTTTTTTCAGTCCATAAAGTTTACTTTTTTAAATTTACACTTGCGTTGTTTTGTGATTGGTGTTAAAATTTAGAAAAACAAACAAACAAACATTTGGTATACGTTTACTGAAAAAGGGAAGGTTATGTAATGTGTTATTCTGATAATTATAATAAACATTCCGTCAGTTGTTGCAATATCTGTAGGTGTCTACAAAATTAAAAAGAAAGAAAAACTAAGAAATACAAAAGATATACATGCTTATGTAAAAGGATTTGAGTGATTTAGATAAGGGAAACTATTAAATTGTTTATACGGTATTTATTCAAATTTTGTAACAAAAAAGGTCTATGGGGTCAGTGCTGGTGTTGTACATGATCAATCACACTGCATATAATTGAGAGACAGACCAGTCACACATACAGTCACTGTACTGTAAGACATTTAATTAAAAATCATTGGTTTAAACTGTGTCTCGGATTTTGGCAAACAGTTATCGAAATGCACACCAAGGACATCATTGTTTAACACTGAACAATAGTAATTAGCTGCAAATGCAACCACAAACAAAATGAATAATGCTACTTCAGACACTGTAACCGAGTCTGTGATTTTTATTTATTTATCATTATTCATTTTCGTACCGTTGAACAAAAATCCTGGCAGTTAAAATAAATTAACATATTTTAAAATGAGACATTAGCTTGTTGACATTTTTTTTGTTGTGTGTGTGCATGTGTGCGTGCTTGTGTGTGTGTGTGTGTGTGTGTGTGTGTGTGTGTGTGTGTGTGTGTGTGTGTGTGTGAAAACAGCTCACAGGCTAAACATCAACCAACGACTTGATGACTTTTTGTTGAGGGAGCAAAAAGCAACACAGAACTGCATTTACAGTATACTCACTTTCACTTGCTCATTGGGTGAATTTATGATTTGTCCAACCCTGTATATGTATGTTAGTTGTATATAAGCTGTTTACAATGGTCAGCCCGTTCAGTTCCTGTTTATAGTGTTATACTGTAAACATACTGTATAGCGGCAGTGGTTGCTCAAGCGGTTAAAGGTCGGGTTGATGATTCGAGGCTCAGGGTTCAATCCCCCAGCACTGCCAAGCTGCCACTGTTAAGCCCTTGAGCAAGGCCCTTAACCCTCTCTGCTCTAGGGGAGCTGTATCATGCTTTGACCCCAACCTCCAAAGTTGATATTTCATGTATACTGAATGTACAAAAATAAATGGCTTTGTTTTATGACATTCTTCTTCTCCTATAGTGATGTATTCTTTCTGATAATATGACATCTAATAATAATAATAATATGTGACATAAAGTGTTGATGTATGAATTTGCTAAGTATAAAGTGACATGAATTGAATCGTTTTGTATCAGAGGAATAAAAGACATTTGTGTAAGATTCAGGTTGCTGTAGGAAGTATGGTTTGTGAGAAACTAAACAAAAAATACAAATCCTCCCTTCTCTCCTCTGCTGTCTGTCAGTTATGTCAAAGCAGCAGAGCACAGACAGTCACAGTTTCAGCTTTATTAAAGCACAGTGGGTGAGCCTGGGTCTGCTGACTCCAAAATGACATTTATGTCTTCCAATTATGTCCTGCAGTGGGGACCATATACATTATAAATTGTCCTACCATTTTTTTGTGTATTGCTTTTTGGAAATCATAACATTGTGGGATTGTAAGAGATATACTGTATACACTGACAGCTAGTATCTATTCAAACCATTGAGCATGGATGTCACCTCAGGATGGAGCTGCTGGTGGATTATTCGCAGTCCACAAGAGGATTGAGAAGAAGAGCAAATTGCTGGTCAGTGGGCACAAAGGGAGTTAAATTAGTTGAGCGTGTCCTGTCTGAAGAGCATTGAACACTTCTGCCACACACAAGGAAAGGAGATAGGAGAGGAGGAGTGACTGGCATAACCTAATTATGTGGACACAACTTAATTCAGGCTCAACAAAGGGCAAATCGATGATAAGGAAGTGCCAGCAAGTAGCTTTGACACCAGTCAATTGGTTATGTCAGTGTCCAGCTCAGATGGTGAATGCTGGCTCATAGTTGATTAAATTAAGTAGTACAGTACTTCTCTTTCACACACTTTATCTTTCACTTGGAGAGCAGGAGTAGTACACCAAATTCAGGAACCTTGTCATGAATCAATACACTTTTACAGAGGTTTAGATCTTATAACCCCCTCCCATACACACACACACACACACACACACACATACACACACACATCTGCTGAGAGGATAGTGAAACGTGAAGCGGTAGCAGCATTACATCAGTCTATTAAATTAAAAACTGTCAAAGAGATGGAAATTGTATTTAGTCGCTGATGAAAAACTTTTAGCATCGCGTAGAAACGCCAAATGGATTCAGACAGTATTAAATCATAAGCATCTGAATGAGTTGCACGAAGCCACTGTAAAGCCAGGAGATATTTTACAGTATTGGATAATAATATGTTAATGTATATGTAGTGCTAACAAACAACAGATATTTACAAATCAAGTATATGCATGACACATAGACAAGACCAAAGCAACAAAAGCAACAATCAAAAAATCAGTACAGTGAGAGCATCTGAAAATGTGAAAATCCAGTCTCAACATCTGAATTACATAAGCAAGGCATGTACAGTATAAACCTGGAGATCAGAGCTAAAGAATGAGTACCAAAAAGATAGGCTTCAATATTCAAATTTATACAAATTAAAATTTATTTGTATAGTGTTTTTAAAAATGGACATTGTCTCAAAGCAGCTTTACAGAACATAAACATAAAACAAAAAGTTTAACATAAAGATTAATATAATACAAAAATTAAAAATGAATATTAGATATATTTAAATGTGTGAAGGGTGTTAAATAAAATAAAATAAATTAAAATAAATTAAAATAAAATAAAATAAAATAAAATAAAATAATAATAATTCTTCTTCTTCTGCTTCTGCTCATTCACATGTGTATAGAGATAAGTAAAATAAAATAAAGTGATTTTGATTAAATAATACTTTTAATTTTGCTGCCTTTGTTTATCACAAGATTCTTCTTTTAAACTACTATCAGTGAAGAAATGTTTAATCACATTTTATGATGTGAATACTTGTGTTTGATTTATGTGAACTAAAGAGGGCTTTGGCAAAATGCATGTTGTAATGTCACATGACACATCTTGGCCCAAAATCTGTGAAAAATCTGCTGTATTTTTGAAAAATTGAAAGCTCATTCTAGTCAGTTAATTGGACTTGCTGTTTTGTTTTGTCCCCAGAAGTCACTCAGGAAAGTAAATACAACTTTTTAAAAAAATATTAAAACATCACTGTTTTTTTTTTTTTTTTCATGTCAACAGCAAGTTTAGGAAATTATCTCAGCTCAGTGGGTTATATTCTACACCGTGCTGTGTTCACTGAACACAAGTCTCTCGCAGCTGTTGAGTGTATGAAGTAGTGGATGTGTATGAAGTACTAAGTAGCAGCCCAGAGCCGATAGCACACAGGTTGCAGTTAAGGCTGAATTTCAATCAGTGACCTGTTATGCATGCAAAATTTTCACACTGACACAGAATATTATTAATACTGAAAGTTTATTCTCCTACTAAATAATGTCACATGTTTATATTGCTTATTTTTATCAGTTAACAATAACATAGCTGTCTTTGTTGTTGAGGGTAATAGTATTACTGGGTTTGAATCCTAATTTCAATATGTCATAAAAGCTGGCAAACAAGCTCAAGAGTATACAAATTAACACTTTTTTACTTGTAAATGCATTATGAGGTGGTCACTATACATCTAGCTAAGTGGATTGCTTGACATAAAAAAAAATGAACATAGAGGCATCAATGTTTTTATCCCCTCGTATATAAGAGTTTAGTTCCGGTCCAGTAATTTGATTGGTCAATCAGCATTCCAAGATTGCTCGTATATCTCCTATAACTGCACCTGGAACGTTCATTGTGTGTTTCAGTGCAAATCGGTTACTATGCTAGAGTTATAGCTACTGTTATAATAATTATACAATAATAGATTGATGGCAGAAGAAAAGCAAAAGGGAGAAGAGAATCCTGGAAGCACTTTTAATGAGAATGTACAAATCAATGTGAGCTAGCTGGTCATCTAGCTGACATTCTGTAAAGTGAGTGTGGATTCTTAAAGATTTATTTCTGCTAGCAAAACAAAACACGATTATCCAAAATGTCACTTATTCAATGTTGAATCTTATTTATAGAACTGCTGTATTAAAGTAATACCACACTTACAATTGTGCAGCTATATTATAAATCTGCACAGCTGTAAAAACACCACTCACCCTGTGGGCTTGTGCCTACAGCCCAATCACAACCATGTCACTATTACTGCTGTCTTCTTCTCCTGTGTGTCTTCCAATTGCAGTGCTGGCTCAAGTGGTTAAGGCTCTGGGTTGTTGATTGGAGGATCAGGGTTCAAACACCAGCACTGCCAAGCTGCCACTGTTGGGCCCTTGAGGCCCCCCTGAGTCCAAAAAATTGCAAAGAAAAATGTGACTTCTATTCTCTTCTAATATCACTTAGCTGTAGCTCAAGTGCACAGGTTGAAAATGCGTAAAGTAAAATAATTGAGAACTGAGTGAGAACTCAGTTCCCTGGAAGGAAGTTCATTTTCAAAGCCAAATACAGAATTTTACTTTTCATGTTACAGAATAATATATTGTGTTAAATATTTTTTATAATATTTTTACAAGGTTTTTCAGTTTGTACACTGAAACCTTGAAGCTCTTAGCAGAAATGGAACAAATACATGATTATACGTAAGGTGTCATCATCAACTACCCCCATGTTTTCTCTTGTTTGTAACAAAGCTTGAGCTGTGTGGCAGCCACATCCATACCAACAGAGTTCTGATCATGCTGTAGGACGTGGGAATGTTTCTATGATCCTGTAGGGAGGCAAACCTGGTGCTCCAATCCAGTCACAGCAGGTACATATTACCACATGTCAGCAAAACAGTACTAGACTAATGGCAGCGCTAGGAACAAATGAATCAGCACTATCATGGCAATACAATCTAAAACCCTGCCAAGAATACTGCATTATTACAGCATTGTTTCTGAATCAAAATAAATCCACACAGGTCATATATTGTAAAACTTTCCTTTAAAAACAAAATCTATGTGGATGTGGTTTTAATCAATAATATGTTCTGTACATGTTAAATACTAATGAATACACTTAGAAATATTATAAGCTATCATTAATAATTAATTCATTCTTAAATTCATATATCAGAGTCCAGTATTTGGTAATTGCTCATAAACAGGGTCTCTAAGCAAACATATTCCACATTTATTGCTTCTCCAATTAATGGACAATTTAGAGTAATTGAAAGTAATTACTTGAGGTAAAACTGATATGAAAAAATAAGTTTCCCTATAGACACACACTCACTCACTCACTCACTCATCTTCTACCGCTTATCCGAACTACCTCGGGTCACGGGGAGCCTGTGCCTATCTCAGGCGTCATCGGGCATCAAGGCAGGATACACCCTGGACGGAGTGCCAACCCATCGCAGGGCACACACACACACACACACACACACTCTCATTCACTCACGCAATCACACACTACGATTGATGTAGTGTTGATACACTGTAGTGCAACACTGTAGTGCAACATGTAGTGTTGATATACGATTGATACACTTCCAGACATGCCAATCAACCTACCATGCATGTCTTTGGACCAGGGGAGGAAACCGGAGTACTTGGAGGAAACCCCTGAGGCACGAGGAGAACATGCAAACTCCACACACACAAGGTGGAGGCGGGAATCAAACCCCCAACCCTGGAGGTGTGAGGCAAACATGCTAACCACTAAGCCACCGTGCCCCCCCTCCCTATAGACAGAGACTAAATAATAATATATTGCCACAGATTTGTTTCTATGTGAGTGGCAATTATGCACTGTTTATTTCTTTAAACTAAAAAAGAATCAGTGCATGATTTATATATGCATGAATGTTATGCATGTTAAAGTTTATATACTTTAAAGTAATTGGAGAAATTAGATGCAAAAATAATTTTAAATGAAATGTTAATGAAACTGCTCTTTTTCTTAGTGTTGGTGCTCTAACAGATCCTGTAACTTACATATTCCTGCATAGTTTGGACTGTAAATCTTCACCCTTCTCTTCATTAGGTGAATTCTGTTGTTAATCTGGTTTAATTTGGGTTAAACACTTGGTCAAAACAAGTCCATTTTACTCCAAAAAACTCAGATTCTTGTGAACTATGCTATTCACCATTTTCATCTCATTTTTAAAATTTTAAATATCTTTTGCCATTTAATACTTATAGCCTTAATGGAGATTCAATCCTCTCTATAGTGCATTCTCCTCAGAGACATTTGAAACAAACAACACTTGACACACAAAGTGCCATTCATTTAGTGCTCTGGGGAAGCTAATTACATTTTTCATAAGCAATCCAGCTTTGTGTTGGCACTTGGACATGCCACCCTGTGCGTTTGACAGAATATCTGGAAAAGAGCCTCTTAAAAATGCGTTAAATGTGACACTAAACTGTGCATTTCACTGGAGTCTTGCCCCTTTGTTAATTTTATGGTGGTAACAACAAAATACCATGGCTTGCATTATGAATGCCTAAATTCCAATTAATCATGAACAAAGGTATGATGTAGAAAATGATCTAATCTAGACTGAAAGAGACATAAACAGCACATAAAAGAAGACTGAATGAATGAATGCTCTTCTGAAAATGTGACCATTTTTTTTTTTTTTTTTTTTTTTACACATTTGTGATTAGGGAGAATCTACGAATTTAATAAGAGTTAAGATTTTTAAGAATTTCTCTAAAAATCTACTCTAAGAATTTAATTCATGTCGATTAAAAAAAGATTTTATACTGTACATTATTATATTTGTACATTTTACATTTCACATTGCAATAAATAAATAAATAAATAAATAAATAAATAAATTCTATGAGGGATAAAACAGAGAAAGCAAGACAGCATACGTTAAACGAATGAAGCACAACATGACAAACAAGTGTACACAAAGGATTTTACCTCTTTCTGTTTAAAAATAAAACTTTAAAGCTCTTAATATTTTGTATCAGTTGTTGGACTGCATTCTGTGACATGCCCAAATACTTGGGGGAGCCTCTTAATCAGACACGCATCAGACATGAATAGAACAAGGCTGGTTTTGTAAACAGATGCATATTCTTGAGATCCCTTTGTGTATATATATATATATATATATATATATATATATATATATATATATATATATATATATATATATATATATATATATATATAGACTGGACTAGGTTATATATATATAACCTTTGTTCTTTGTTATAAACTTTGTTTCTTACATTTATCCTGCTTCTTTATTTTTACTATGCACCAACACACTAAGACAAATTCTTGTACATGTAAACACTACAGTACCTGGCAATAAACCTGATTCTGATGTTTATTATTCACTTTGCTGAAGCATTTAAAGAAAAGTCTATTTAAAATCACTTTACATTTCCGTGGAGAAGATAAACAGATGTAGAGTGAATGCACTTACGGTTACGCTTACACATAGTTTTGCTCAAGTTGATCATTGTTGTATAGAAAAGGTATTGCTTTTCATTTTCGACATCCTCCATCAGTTGACATTTAAATGAAATTCACCAGCATAAAACTTCCTAAACGCACCATAGGTTAAAGAGATAAAAGTTGTATAAACCTCTAGGCCAAAAGAACGGATTTCCTTAGCCACTAATCGTGATCATTAATCACTGAGCAAGGCTTTTTTCTTTCCCATTGGCCAAGAGAGCACAGGTCAGAGCTTGAAACTGCACCGCGCTGCAGTTGCTTTGGATAATATAAATTATACAGTCCAGGTGTGAATTATATAGAAAATATCTGGGAAGGAAGATTATAGCAATAAGAAAAAAACTGCTGCAAAAATAATGACTGAATGTTATGAAACATACACCATTAATTCCAACAAAATTATTTTATTGGCATCAACAAGAGTGTGAGTCACGGACAAATCATCAAGAAGAAACCGATCCATACTTTAATAAATTCTGACTAATTTGTAATGAAATTACATTGTAATGATATCAGCATTTAATCTGATGTTGTTCTCAAAACTGAACTTGATTATAATTCAGATAAATCATTGATATTATCAAGGGAGATACCGTTTGCTCTGCAGTCTGACCTCTGTTATTGATTTGTTAGAAAAGATGAATAAAAATCAGATACTTACTGGCATCAAAATACAGAAAAATAGTGTAGATAAAAGAAACACAGCTATAGTGTTTTAGTAGCTGCTTTATCCTGGCCAGAGAAGTGGTTGATTTAGAGACGATCTCAATGGGTGCATAGCAGTTATACACCCTGTATGGGACTGTAGTTTACATCTAACAAACCTATCTTATCCAGTCCACCTACTGCCATCTCACTGTTTTTGAGATGCATGAAGAAACCAGTGATCCCAGAAGAACCTCACACAGACGGAAAACATGCACAGAAACTCTGCATAGATAGTAAACTAAACTCAGGATCAAAACTGGTACCCTAACTAAATGTCCCCAAAAAGGTCAAACCTGTCAGATGTCCTGATCACCATGGGGTCATTTGGTCTCCTCCATGAGTTAAATCACGTCTTACAGAGAAACAGGAACCACTGCATTTTCAGTGGAAGTCATTTTTGTGATGGAAAAACAGCTCCACTCAAGGTCAGCAAGTGCAACCTCACCTCGGGTATAAAAGAATGTGATATCCCTGCCTGCAGATGAAAATGGAAAAGAAAAAAAAAGAAATCAAAGACCAGCCAAGCAGAAAAATTCATAGCAGGGTCCTGCCTGCTATTTAAAATGTGTAGAAGGATCATTTCCCTAATGGATCTTTCTCAACGAAAGAAAAAAAAGGTGGTGAGTGAGAAACAGTTTGACTAATTTAAACAAAAATCAGAAAAACCTGAAACGAATTGAGAATGATTCGCACAAATGTACTTTCAGAAGATGTAGCATCACAAATGTGATGTAGTCACAAATCAATACTCACATACACTGACCTAAGCTCTCTCTGAAAGTCATTTGTAATCACTATCCTGATAATTCCCCACAGACATGAGGGAAGATAACGCTAAGACACTGGACCACAAAATCTATGCAGCACTCAGAATGGGTGCGTGCTTGTTCGTGTCAAATTAAGCTACAAGTGAAGTGAAAAATTAAACACACACTTTGAAAAAAATTCTTATTAAACGGTTACCTTTGCTGTGGACGTACCTCTTATTCTGTTCCTTAATACTGTATCTTTAGAGAGGATTTAAAGAATAACACAAAGAAGAACCACCCTAGAAACAAGAAACGGTCCAGTTTAGTACCATTTTAATACAATTAATAATTAATTTAAAAAGACAATAAAATCACCATTTGCATTTTGGCACTGAGGCACTGCAATGATCTGATCAATGACCGAGGCAATGGCAGGTAGCAGCTGGCTAATCATATCTGGCATGGTAAGAGCATTTTAATCAACAAGACTGTGCTTCACCAGACTGTGGCCGATAAAGAAATCGAAGGTGGATGCACACACATACACACACACACACACACACACACACACACACACACACACACACACACACACACACACACACACACACACACAGCTCTTCTGTTTATTTGCATGTCCACTTGTGATCACTAGCGGCATGTTTTTCTTCTTTCCATGGTAAATCTTCACTGTCACGATCAGACCTTGGACAAAGCATTCATACTGTGAGTCTCAAAGACACCTGAATACAGTTTCTCTCTAGGTAAGAAACAATGTCACTAACTTATAACTTTACAGTTTTAGCTCTACAGAAGTGGAACCTGGAGAAGGGAATTTTCCTAAACATGCATCATATCAGATTTGGGGCAATGGAGTCAATTACATTCATTGAAAATATCATGGGCTGGTACAAAACAAAAATCTAACAAAATAATGAATACTATTACTACTAATAATAATCTCTTAAAAATTACTGACAGTCTCCGGTTCCAACCTGTGTCAGTAGAGTCTACATATTCTTCCCATGATTAAAGTATTCTCTAGCTTCCCTTCCCAGTATAATGACACGTGTTGTACGCTGACTGACATCTCTAAATGTTTTATAGCGTGTGAAAGTTTGTGCACGACTGTGCCTGCTAGAATCATATAGACATGTATTTTGGTTTCTTGGGTTTTCTTTGATGATGTTGTGCTTGTTTTATAGATAGTCTGACAAAAACGACAGCTGTTCCTGGCACATTGTGTCTGAATGTTAGGATGCTTGAAAAGAAAGCGAGGGTTCAAAACAGATACATTTCTGAGTAGACAGCGTGGATACAAAAGCAGCTCTTTGACAGGGCAGAGAAGTTAAATTTTCTCTCCCGCAGATTTGGTTATACATGATGCATCAGAGATATAAATGCAGAGTGCATACAGCAGGTCACAATATCATGACCAGTACACCAAGTAATTCTCATAGCAGTAGAATGTCTTATCCTCCTCCTTTTCTTTGGCCTTTATCTATCCCACCTTTCAAGTTACTGTCCTTTACCCTACAGTATATAATCAGTCAAGCTGTTTAAAATGTTTAAATCTTTCGTTCACATACAGATTTTTAAGCATTCCTGTTTTCTGAGGCTCCCCCAAAAAGACCCATCAGACATGAGCAGAGAATGAGGGGGCAGAATAAAAGAAAGAGAAACAGTTAGAGAAAATGTTGATTTATGGATCCAAGGAGAGTACAATACTCATGCTGGATGGGGCACAGTGTGAATCATCCCTGAGATGAATCAAAACAGAACAAGCTAGTGAGAAAGAAAGGAAGAACGTAAAAAAAAAAAAAGCAAAGGGACAATAGATGATCAGATCAGTGAAGAGGAAAGGAGAGCTCTGACAAGTGTACACACAGAGGCGTAGTTATGCATTTCACCATGCAGGCCAATATGTTGTCGCTGGCAGATACAAAACCTGCATGTTTTGAAGAGTTTATTATACAACTGGACATGTCAACTGAAACTGTATATTCATGTATATTCATGTAGATTTTTGCAAACATTTTCTTTACTCATGGGTATGTGCTTTATACGTGCTAAATATGAGTGCATTGACTCTATATACATGTTAAATATTCGGATATTTAACAAGACACTCTGCTTGTCTGAAAACGTATTAGTACTGACTGTGAATATACAGAGAGACGAGTAATTAACCATTACTCAAACAAATTACTATGAATGCTTTCCATGTAAAGCATTTAAATATAACCTCATTTAGCAGAAACATGTTAAGGTTTACATTCGTAATAATAATAATAATAATAATAATAATAATAATAATAATAATAATAATAATAATAATAATTTTGTAATTTTTTTCAAAGCAGCTTTACAGAACAGGAAATATAGTTGTTCAAGATTATTAACTTGTTCAAGATTATTATTAGACATATTTATGTGTTACTATGTCTTTGTATTTGTCTACTAAGCAAATCTAAGGTGACTGAGGCGACTGTACCAAGGAAAATCTCTCTTAGATGGAAGAGGAAGAAACCTTGAGAGGAAGAAGATTCAAAAGGGAACCTCATCTTCATTTGGGTGACACTAGTGGGTGTGTTATGAATTGTATACACACCTTAATAATGGCAGAACCAACTGCATATTATATATGGAGAGAGAGAGAGAGAGAGAGAGAGAGAGAGAGAGAGAGAAGCCACCCATTTCTCCTGGTATCTTATTTACTAGCTAGCCTTGGATAAAGGAGTGCATTGTGTCAGATACTGTAGATGAGCAGAAGTATATGTTATGACAGCTTGTCAATCAAATATGCCTCTAGGTTATAGTGACTCCACAGCATGACTTCAATTTATGGGTGAAAGGGCGAATTTTTTTTCTCAACTCAGACAATATCATGTCGATCAAAGATAATTTTTCTATTGTTCTATGTTACATTTTTGTTCTATAATGTTTACCTTTTAATGTTTAAAAGGACTCGTCTTTTAAGGCATCCTCATTTTTAACACATTAGTATGTGTAGGTGTTGCTCCCAGTATACAATCCATATCTGAGAATATGTTGCTCCCATTATACAATCATATCCTGAGAAGTATGAAGATGAAGACAGAAACTAAAAAAACATCTAAACTGTAGATTTATATTTTAAATCACGTATACACACACACACACACACACACACACACACACACACACACACACTACCTAAGTTACACAAACAGTTTATCACAGGAATAAAAAGATGTTCTTTTTCAATATATACACATACACGTGGTATATTTGTCTTCTTACATTCAACCTTAAATTCTCTCTCTCTCTCAGCCACAGTGTACTGTGGCCTTGTGTCAGTGGATCATAGGGAATAACAGCACAGTATTCAAACACACACACACACACATGCACACGCACATGCACACACACACACGCACACACGCACACACACGCACACACACGCACACACACACACACACACACACACACACACGCACACACACACACAGCCCATCTATTTTTCCCCAGACACAAATAGTTCACAGAATGGAATCACTGTGGCTATGAATACACATATGTTATTCATAGTTGACAGGAGACTACAAAACAAATGACATCATTAAATTTTTATACAAATTTTATTTTTTCCTATGATGCTAAAGTTGTTCAGCCTATCCCTACTTCTCAGGTATCGGGGATATTTTTACCTTTAGACCTTTACTGTTCCTATTCCTGTGCAGATCTCTATTCTCCAGTCTCCTCTACCCCACACAGCTACTCCAGCTCATCACATAATTATAAAGCCCTTAGTAAAGTGTGAGAAACATTGTTCTAGATGTTCAAAATGATTGCAATCTTCTGTAGAATTTAGTCATCCAGTTAATTCACTCACTCACTCATCCACCCACTCAAACACACCCATTTACTCACTTAGTAAGTAAAGATTCTTAGTAAGCTTTTTACCCTGATCAGTGCTACTATGGATCTGGAGTCGATCCCAGGATCACTGGGTGTGAGGAGGAGCAAATACACCTGATTGGGATGCCAGTTCAATTTATAGCACAATGCGCACACATTCAGAATGTCCTTCAAAACTAGGGGAAATTTATCTTTGTCAATCCACTTGCTTGCACATTTTTTGGGAGGTGTAAGGGAAACTAGAAAACCTGGAGAAAATCCACAAGGACATGAGAAGAACATGCACAGAAATTCCATACAGACAGGACAGCAAGCCAACCACTGAAGCCAAATGGTAAGCCATCATTTGCTGCAAATCATATGATAAAATAAACATATTATATTTCAAACAAATTGCCATGATTATCAGGACTTTGTATAAATTAGTATTTGAAAGTTTTTAAATTTATCTACTATATACTTCTTGTATTTGTAAGAAAGCATTTTTGGAAATGTCTCGCTTCGTATAAAACACACTAGAAAGACATGGATAGGGAAGTGACGTTTGGTTTTATTATTTATGTCTGTTTCAGAAACGGGGGAGTCTTCATTGGGTAAAACCAGACCCAAATGCCAGGATAACAAAAATACAATTTAATAACAATAAATCAAAAAAACATAGACAGGGGAAACTATCACAAGAACTAAGAGAAATGACACAGCAAGAACAAACACAGAAAATACCAACTGAGCCGAACAGGGGGAAAGCAGATACATGATATATTTATTTATATTTATATATAAAATTTATATTTTTTAAAATAAGTATTTTTTTCTCATATAATTGTCCATATATAACATGTATACATAATAAATGCCATTATTAATAATAAATAAAATGGCATTCATAAAAATAAAATGGCATTTACTTTCAGTGTGTGTGTGTATGTGGTTGTCAGGGGATGTTGGCTACTGATTTAGCTAAACAACCCAGTTTTGTTTTACCTGATTGAATATGACATCTGGACATATTCAATCAGGTAAAACAAAACTGGGTTGTTTAGCTAAATCTTGTATCTTGTATCTTGTATCTTGTAGAGATGTTCTATAAATAAAGTCACTCATTGAATGAGTGACTTTATTTATAGAACATCTCTACAAGATACAAGATAGTCATTTCTTTGTAAACACATACATAGTCATACTGTATCTTTCAACCTTAGTCTCCAGCTTGGCAACAAAGTCCATCTCAACCTTGCAACAGCTTTCCGATTCAGTCATGAGAATAATCTCAAGACGTTCTTTTTTTTTTTTTGGCAAATACATTCTTTAAGGACATCTATAAATAAATAAATATATAAGCTCTTATTAATATATCCATAAGTTCTTATTAATATAAAATGTTCATTATATAATATAATCATTATTCAAAAATATAATCATTATTCTATCATGTTTTTCTCACTCACTCTCACTCAATCATTTTCTACCGCTTATCCGAACTACCTCGGGTAACAGGGAGCCTGTGCCTGTCTCAGGCGTCATCGGGCATCAAGGCAGGATACACCCTGGACGGAGTGCCAACCCATCGCAGGGCACACACACTCATACACTCACGCACTCACACACTACAGACAATTTTCCAGAGATGCCAATCAACCTACCATGCATGTCTTTGGACCGGGGGAGGACCGGGGGAGGCATGGGGAGAACATGCAAACTCCACACACACAAGGCGGAGGCGGGAATCGAACCCCCCAACCCTGGAGGTGTGAGGCGAACGTGCTAACCACTAAGCCACCGTGCCCCCCTTCATGTTTTTCTATCATTATTTATTAATCTTTCATTTGTTTATTACTTGATCTTATTCGGCATGTGACTGCTGCCAGATTTACTGAATGGATGCTGACAATGCCATGCTGGTGTCCTTAGCCCTCCTCTTCAAGAAGCACTGAAGACAGTCAGCACCCTTGTGGTCAGCTCTTTAACCCAGTGACTGGTTCAGAAATACAGGTGCATTCAGGGTGAACAGTTTGACTTTTGGATCTCATTCCTTTTGTCCTAAGGCACATTTGAGATCTGCCACAGAATGTGCTGTCAAACAGCAGAATGTGCCATCTTCCACTATTTGGCTTCTGGTTACAATTTTATTATAATAACAATATTTTCAGGTGTCATGTGGTGCAGTGAGTAGCACTGCCACTCACAAATCCAGGCAGCTACGTACCCACTCTTGAGCTTGAGTTACTGTCAGTGAGGAGTTATGCATGTTGTGCCTAAGTTTGTCTAAGTTATCTGGATTTATCTTCATAGTTCCGAGAAGATCCACCACGACACTCTCCGGTTAGTTACTAAAAAAGTATGAATGAATGAATGAATGAAAGAATAAATAAATAATAAAAAAAAAACTAGTTCCAAACATCAACATAAGCATTACTGTAAAATAGTCAGTTTGTTTATTTTGCTAGCTTGTTAATTTCCTTCCAAACTGAAGTCCATGGTTTTTTGGTTGTATGCCATAGCGAAATGGACATTTTGTAAATGGTATAAATTTGCATGTGTCAGCACTTAAACTAAGAAATGGTAGGAGGCCAAGTTGTCAAGTCGCTGAAATGCAAAATTTAGCAAACAGAACAGAACTTACTGATTTATCTGTGATTGTTTAATCACAGATGTCAGTCAGGGCAAACGTAACGATTCATTTTCGTCAAAGGCCGTGACTGACATTTACATCAGAAGACGAGACTAGAGGGAATAATGAGGATGGTGCATATGTTCAAAGTTATTAGATAGGCTGGATATTATTACATTTCATTATAATTCCTGCCATTTTTAAGCATGGGTGTGTAGACTTTAGATGCACTTTTAATTCAAGGAATCTTGTTAGTTTTTATGACTTCATACAATAAAACATTCCCCACAAAATTTCAACTTATGAAGGATTTTTCTTGGCTGCTTACAGCAACAAACTATGTGACTAAATAACAATGTAAATGGTACATTAACCTCTTTGCTGAAGTACCAATACCAATCATAATGAAAAAGCAAATTGGGCAAAATTGTACAAACCTGATTTTTTTTTCTATGTCATTAGACAACACGCTTCCTGATTTTGCCTCACAATCAGTGTGTGTGATTGAGGCCAATCAGAGACATCAAGAGGTGAAGAGCAGCAGAGGCTGTATCTCCACTGTTCATCATGTCTGCTCCATCAGTCGAGTATTTCTATTTTAATATCACAACTAGCACCATATTCATTCATCTATATGTGCGCACATGCACACACACACACACACACACTACCTACTTTAGTCCACTTAAAGGACAGAACTCAATCATGGGTAAAGAGTTGAGGCTGTAAACAAGATATGTCTTTATCATGTGTGGGAGGTACAGCCAATAATAACTGTGTTACCACAGCAATGATTGCAGATGCATTGGCAATGAAATTACATAGACCATTCAATAGTATATCTGGACAACACGAAAATAAATAAATAAATAAATAAATAAATAAATAAATAAATAAATAAATAAATGAATGAATGAATGAATAAATAAATAAATAAATAAATAAATAAATAGATAAATAAATAGATAAATAAATAAATAGACAGACATCTGAATGAGGTATTGGGCTTCATGCTTATATTCAGTAACCAAAGCCATGGATGGCATTCCTTGAAGTCACATGACCATGTCATTAGAACATATTAATTATCATCATCATCATCATTAAATCATTAGATAAATAGATAGTCAAAAATGTAATGTTAGATTCTTGTCTTCAGCTTATAACAATAATAATAATAATAATAATAATAATAATAATAATAATAATAATAATAATAATAATATAGTTGAAAACAAATTGAAAACAAATTGAAAAAGACATAAACTCATTTATTCCATATTTTATGATGTAAACAATGATTCCAAATTTAAGCAACAGTAGATTTGTTCTATTTAGCATTTTTATTTGTGTGTTGAATTATTCAGATTAGTCAATTATAAATGATGTGCAAAATATAAAGCTTTGGAGTGAGGTTGCTCTTGGGAAATGGAACTTTTCTTGAAACTCTGAAAAACATTGAAATTGATCCTGCCCTATATCTCTCAACCCTGCCTTACGAAGGTTTTTCTTCCACAGCTCAGACTGTCAGATACAGTACTGCAGAAAAGCCAAAAGCCTGGAGCCAGAAAGTGCTTGATGTTCACAAGTACAATGGAAAAGAAGCAGAGAAACGAAAACAGCAGGAGGTAATCCTTAGAGTATATGTCATTTCTTCTTAGTTATGATAATCCTTAATGAAAATCTTTGCACTTGTCTCTTCTGCTTGGTGTGATAAAGATTGCCCCTGAACATGTACTTTTTTGAAACATGCTGAGCAAATGTCATTTTCATGTGTGTTCAGTGGCTCTCTTCTTTTCAAGTCTTTGCTCTCTGTAGTGATTTAGGCTAATTCACTGAGCACAGGGTTAAAAGGGAGAAAATGGAAATATTTTTAAACGCTTACTAAATGTATTCTCATTTAATGTAACAAACTCCAGGTCCAGGATGATTGTTCATTGAATATATACAGTAGAACTATCTATATATTATTAAATCAATCTAATATTCAAGCAACCTTAAAATCTGTACAAATTAATATGAATAAAAGGACTATGACGGCTTTACTGTATAAAGCACATTATACCACATCACATGGGAAACAGAAACTAACAGGGGGTATTGGAAAGAAGTGCATTAAGCCCAGCAGAAACCACAGGAAATATACAGCTTTAATGCATTAAATAAATCAAGCCTTCCTGTTTTCAATAAACATGTTTTTCAGAATTTTTCTAAAGTTATACAGTTTTACAAGAGCCCTTTACTTCTAAGTAGTGTCAATCAGAAAGTGCTAATAACTGCCAAGGTCAAGATTTTCACATAAATTATTTAACCTCCTAGCGTGAGCTGCAGCCATTTTTTCTTTGTTTTTACTCCCTGCTGTGGTAACACAGAGTCAGAGGAAGGTAAAGAATAGCCCTCTGAATTTCTATAGCTTGAGAGGGCACACTTCACACAGCACTATTAGCATTAATGCTGCAGTTAGGACAAGACTCTGTAATTGCCAGTCCCATATGCTCCAATCCCAAACAGTTTGGCCGTTGATTATGTTCATCATTCAAGTTCATTGAGGTCTGCCACAACAAATGGTAAAAACAAGTAGTTATAAGTTTAGGAACTTAAGTTTGAGATACTCTGCATTAACAGCACTGCTGATACTGGCTGACAGAACAATAATAATTTTGTCTCTTTAAACAACCATGGTGAGAATATAAACAAGACAGATACTAGAATTAGCATCAAGCATCAACTTAATGGAAAAAATCCCCTCAGTCTCATATGACAGTGCAGGTTTAACAATAGCAAGATCAGGCTTATTAGTAAGAAACAACTAGTATATCGTTATATTCGACATCCTTGAATCCTTGGGAAGATGTGAATAGGAAAGCTGATGAGTATGACATACCTATCCTCACGATTATCCTTACGAAATACAACAGGTTTCTGACACTCAATGAATTATGACCAGTTGCTAATAATATTTAATAAAGCTTTATGATCTGCAATCTCAATCTATGGTTGTCAGTTCATATTGTGTCTTAATCAGTAATTCAGTCTTCCTTAAGTTGACTACTGTATAACTAGAGGACGGTTTAGTCAGTGTTATGCTTACGTGCATGCTCCTTGTCCAGATTGTACAGAAATCTTCATAGGCTTACGTGCTGTTCATAATAATATTTACAGGATGCAGTCCATTATGAGAAGACATTGTAACAAAGCTAGTGCCAGCAGAAGCTATTTGGTGTCTGGTATTGTGGCAGTAAATATTTCACTGGGTCACAGGTCAGACACATGGATAACATCTATTACAGGCTCAGTCGACAGATGGCAATGATTTTTTGAGAGCTGGGGCACAAGGCTGACCTTCAGATCAGCCGCTTCATTGCTGGAGCTAGCTACATGCCAAAAAGAAGTGTGGTAAGTATTCCTAACACATATAGTTGTTATTAGTCTACTGCATGGAGTCTGAATAGAAAGACAAGACAAAGTAGTTTTGGTTGAGACATGTTTGAACTTAAAGGTCATTTTTGAAAAACATGTTCAGTATTTAAAAAGTAGAAAAAGCATTAATATGTGTGGTTTCATTAGGCAGTGTATGATGTTAGTATTTCCATGACACCAGCGACATCACTAATAAAATAGTGTAATTAAATAAGTGCTCGCTCAGTACACTGGTTTGGGCATAACAACTTTACATGCAGCTGAACGTATATTAGTTTGTTAATTAATTCCAGTACAAGGTCATGGTGGATCTGGAGTATATTTTGGAAGTTAATCCATTAGAAAATTCATGGACACACTCACATTGGGCATACATGACAGCTCAGAGGGTGCACCAAATATTAAAAAAAAAATAATAATAATAAAAAAAATTCCATGGACTCTTGAGTAAAGATAATGTAACAGTTCTAATGTTAGGCTTTGTAAATGCATACATTGATAATCTTACCATTTATTGGAGCCATGCAGCATTTTATTCCTGACATTTTCACTCACATAGGATATTGTGGCTAAATTAAGCAGACTTTTAATCCTATTTGTTGCCAATATTGAAATTTGGATTACTCGTTTCAAGTGGCTAATAACTGTAAGAGCCTGAAGACAGGATGTTGATAGGATGTTTTTTGGTTTCCAGTAGTGTCATTAATTAAAAACAACACTGAACCCCTGGCTATGCTTCACAAACAACTGGGGATCCATGAAACCTTTATACTTCCTGTTTGAAGTGGCTATTAGCTATTCAGATTTAGTGACAGCTGGTGATTTAATGGCTGTTTTCTATAATTAAATTCTATATTTTATAATAATTGAATCTTTTTTTTATGTTTAACCTAATACAATGTAAAATTTTGACATAAATTTTACCGCCATACTATTTTACAGCTAGCGGAAATGCAGTGTAGCCAGTCCATCTACTAGACATGCTTTTGTGAGGTTGGAAAAAACTCATACAAAATGCAAAAAATACATTTAAAAAGTAACTGGAGCTCAGATTTGAGAACCCTCAATCATCCACATTAACTCATGACTCATTGTTCTACAACAAAACAATATGCATTTCAATCACACAGGATCCCCTCTGTTTTCTTGCTCTGGGACACATGAAGAGTGCAATGCAGTCAGCATGAAGAACTGCGATAATAAGGCTTGCTAATGTTTACAAAAGGAGATGGGCAGGGGGGACAAACAGATGGTGATGTACTCTGTCATTAGGACGGCTTAAAACTATTATGCATGCACATGAAATCACATTACATGCACTGTATGGTAGTTGTCATGATTTGCAATTGAAATATGTCTGAATATGACAAGGAAATATTATAAGTGAGCACTCCTTTCCCTGCCTCAGCAGCCATGGTAACATTTCTTTGGCTTTATTCATTCATCTACATTTATGACAATTGTGTTCATACAAAAAATGTCTATTTGAATATGGTTCCAAAAGAGTATTTACTCAGCAGCTTGTTCTGGTGCAGAACAAATTTGTTCTATCACATTGCTTAAAATTAAGGAGAGGAAAATCTAAGCCATTGACACCTTTCAGAGTATATGTCTTATTTACTGGAGAAACACAGCTTTCTATGGACAATTAGGGCTCCATTGCCAAGGCATGGATTGAATTTAAATTTTAACAACATATACAGAATCCCTTGGGTTGTTAAATAAGCAACTACTTCACAGCATAGCAGGTAAGCTGTGTGCACAAGTGTGTAAGTGTCTAATCCCTGACTGTACAGAAAAAGACACACCTCTTGGGACCCTCCAGGTTAAACACCCTGCACAGGATTATGAAACAGTGAAGAATGTTTATTTATGGCAGTACAGTAGCTGCAGGTTGTAGCTGGCCAAGCATTGGTGGCTAATTTACAAAATGACAGAGTTTTCCATTCACAAGGCAGGCCTAATAACAGGCCTTGGCATGACAACATATCTGGTATAGATGGAATTGACCTTGTTTCAGGAACGGATGCAGCAGTGAGGTGAGGGGTGGAATAAGTTTGTGAAATACCAATGAGGACAAAAGTCTTGGGTTGTTCTCGCTTTCTTTTTAAGGTCCCATATCTACCTACAGTAAAATGTAATGAAACAACATAAATATATGCAATTATTTGTGTTTTCTTCAGGCTTCAGTGGTTTCTTTGGGTACTCTGGTGTCTTCCCCCAGTCCAAAGACTTGCATTGTATTGTGAATGGCATCAATAACTGTCCAAAATGTGTGAATGAGTATGGAAATGTGCGTGCAGTTGTGCCCTATGATGGAATCCTAAGACCCTAAGACACACATATCTACCATGAATAAAATGTACAAAATACATTTTACATAGAATTTGAAATCATATAATCTAATAAACCAATCAAATAATGAATTAATAAAAGAATTAATATTAGCATGTAAGGCAGTTTGAATATTGAGTTGTTCAGTATTAATCTGGATTAATCGTCCACAGTTGGCAGTTTGTGATGCATTTAAATGGCAGAATCAGTATAGTCTTGATATGCACAGCAATGTCTGTTCAAGTAAATCTTTATGTTCACACACTGAACATTATGACCAACATGCATAGGCAACATTTCTTATGAGATGTACAATATAACAGAACATAGCAAATGATAAGTTTTGCTTTGTCTGTGTTTTATTGCAGTTGTTTTTGGGGTGGCTAATTATTGGCCTCAGTTGATTATTGTCAACAGTTTACTTTAAGGATGCAAACAACTGCCAATGCAATTCCTTGTAAGAGGTTCATTTAACCCTGTCCACTGTTGCAGAATTACATCATCTCTTTCAACAATTAAAAAAAAAAAAAAGGCCTGAGAATGTATTTTTTTCTCAAGAAAACATTTACATAGTTACGGGTTCTATTGTCCTCATAATGCTATTGGATTGAAGAAGTGTTTATAGGTCCGGTCATCTGGCCATGAACTCCCTCACATGTCGACCAAAACATCATGCACGTTCATTTATCTTAATATTTTCTAAAAATTATGATTGAGTTGAGTAATTAGGGACATAACTGGTTAATTATGTATATTGTGCAATATAGACATGCAAACAATATGTTAAAAAAAAAGATCAGTGGAATGAATGAATATGGATGAAGCATAGCTTGCAGTTGTCATGGCAGAGGAATGCAATACTCATTTTATACCCATGACTGTACTTTCCTCTGACGTTCTCTTATCACTGACCAGGATAATTAAATGGGGGCCAAACATGTATTGTTTTACAGCAAGATTAGACAGAAAACAATCTGAAACAAACACAGGATTACCATTTGAATGGGACCTGGAGGAACTGTGTATTATTAAACAGAACTCTTAGAGGGTGAGATAAGACCCATCAATAAACAGGAAGTAGTCCCTGTTTCAGGCAGAGCAGATGACCTGTTAGGTGTGTGTTTGCACAAGTGTATGTCGGCGTGTACTGACGCAAACCAGCCCACAGAGTGAAACTTTATCAGCACGACTGCAAAATAATTAACACAACGACAAATGGCATCACTGAATTGCTACAGTATATGCAGGGGAACAGTAGTAAATAGTAAATAAATGTTTTATGTTTTTAATAGTAAATGTTTTGCAACATAAAATAAAAGTAATAAAGTATGTTATGGCAAGTGTACAAGGAGTCACTGATTACTTTTCCTTCCAACATTATGGACTTCATGGTAAACACATCCTAGAGGGGTCCCAGCAGCTTTCTTACAAGCTTTACAGTCTAACGGTATGTTTTGCAGGCTGCCTTAGTGTCAAAGATTCTCAGAGGCAACAGATCTAAATGCAGACTCTTATTGTGCTCGGTGTAAAAATAACAACAAATCGCAAAAACATACAGACAAGGCTATAGATTGCAAAGCAATACATCAACAGAAGCATGATAAAGATGCACACAGTAACCAAACTTAAACTGTGGTGCAAATCAAGGTGAAACAACAAACAGGACTGAGTAACCAGTGAGACATGTGACAAGGCAAAATACAGGGGCTGATGGGTAATGTACCAATTCCACATAATCATGACATGTAGTAGAACCACAAAAGTTTGATATGGGTTTTGTAAGAAAATAATCAATGATGAGTGGGTAGGTCTTAATCAATAGGACAGAGAGTTGGTTCCCAGCATCTTGGCTGTTTAAGAATTAATCTGGATTCCCAAATTCCCTGGAACTTCAACATCCATTGACATTCAAAGGGAGTCATCACAGCCTTGTTTAGTAGCACATGACAAGGACTTCTGTAACCCATCTCAAATAATTATTAAATAAAAAGAAAACAAGCATGAACTATGACATAGTTCACTATGAATATTTAGTTATCCATGGTTGGTTTGTGAGAGCTAGTAATTTTTGGAGACCATCTGATCACTTAATGTAATTATTTTTATATTTAACAGTTTCTATATACTGTATATACAGTAAGAATTAATATATACATTTTCACTGTAATACAAGTAAAAAAAACACAAAACAATACCAATACATTAGCACTGTTTTTAATAAGAGCTCAGACACTGAGCCAAAATTACTGTAAAATGTCAGTTTAAGTAAGCAAACTGAAATATAGAATATACCAATGTGTTATTATAAAGCAAACACTCTTACATTATCTTTACACCTCTGGTCATTTATTTAAGACACTCTGTTATATAGAGAGAAATAAATATTAAAGAAAAAGTATGGAATGTGGATCTCTCTCTTCCAGAACATTTCTGTCCCTGAGTGAGTAATGTTTTCACTGTATAATATAGTTGCAGTTGTTCACCATAAAGCCTCTATGATTTTCTTTTTGGCTGTATTTCCTATGTGAAAATACAATATTTTTCATGTTAATGGGAAACATAATTGCCTTTTAATAATCACAAATTATTAATCCAAACACTAATGTCTATCTATCTATCTATCTATCTATCTATCTATCTATCTATCTATCTATCTATCGCTCTCACACACAGAGAGACACGCACAAACACACACACACAGAGACACACACACACAGAGAGACACACACACAGAGACACACACACAGACACACAGACACAGTAGTTTTCAGGCTTCAAAAACAAAAAAAGAATAATGTCTTCTAGATCTAGACGCTGATTTAAGAGAAAAAAAAAAGTTCAGGTCGATTGCTAAAAGGTCACTTCTAACTGAAAAAAGACCTGAATTGAAATATGAATAAAAATGGCTGGACTATGGCTGAACATTTGAGGTGTGTAAAGATATTGCTTCTGAACAGACAAATTCTCATGTGATCCCTCATCCTCTTATTTTCAATTTAGCAATATCAATGTAATTTAATCTTAACTATCCCTAAGCTAACATACAGACCAAACATTTTACCCAAGAGATCAGAAGATTCCAACAAGAAAAAGACTAGAGCAGATTCATGCAGTTGCCATGGGCTGAATATGCTCAAAATCTACTAATCAATACATCTACTAACCTTACGCCTTTTCAGCATCTTCTCTGTTTCCACACTGTATGAAGCTGCAAATGTTTCTTTGGCAGGGTTTCTGAAACATCAAGTAAATCTGGCAAGCTGCCCATGCTTACCACCAAAAACAGTCCACAAGCAAGACCAGCATGAAGCTCCCTTATAAAAATCTAAGTAAGATAATCAATGGAAACCTATGTTATCGCCTAAAATGATCAGCTCAGTACATACTATATATCGCTACTACTGTACATTACTTCTCTTTTTGTAATGCAGTCTAGTGGATTTTTATCTACATTGCTTTGCTTGCTTTCTTCATGCTTGACAGATCTGTATTTGTACAAGCTTTACCATATCAAGTATTTAAATCAGTAATGACTTTCAGTATTCATTTTTTTTGTATCACAAAAACACATTTTTGACAAAGAATGTGCACTCAATATGACGAACAAAATTCAACAGCTTACAGACAGAAAATAAGCCCAAAGCTCCATTCTGTGGAGTATGATAAAAGTATTTGTTTGATCTTGTGCTCTTGGTCAATTAATCAATAATGTAATGTAAATTTGCTTTTTTTTTAAACACACACACACACACACACACATGTGCAACACACAGCTTGAGGAGAACAACAGAGAACATGAGCGAGAGAAAGAGATCACAAATAATCGAAGAACAACAAGGCTCAGGTGTTCCATGTTAGTTATTATCCCTCTAGCTCATCCCTAAACACCCCCTCCCTGTGCGGACTCACAGCAAGCCACATGTCCACCTGCTACTTCTTGATTAAAATCAACAAAATGCTAAAAGAATTTAATCAAACAATGTATCACACACTAAAAATGAATAAAGTCCTATTATAGATTAGTATTAATATGTAATCATGTAAAAAAAAAGAAAAACCTAAAACAACAAATATACATATTTGTGCTTTCTGATTCACATTTACAAATTACATTACATTTGTATAAATAAACACTTTATTATAAGATGTTTGACGATTTATATTGCATTATATATAGGGAAGGAAAAAGTAGGGAAAAGAGAGATAGCTGAGGGCGCCTGTACAATCTGTGCATGTGTGTGTGTATACACCCAAAATAACGATTTAGTAATAATGACGTCATGTTTTCTAAACCCCTTCTATATCAGTATAAAAGAACCAGGAACTATATAGTTTACGTGATCAGTTTTGAGGTAAGCATCTGTTCTGAGGAGAACATAATACAACTGCAGCATGACTGGAAGATACTGTATAACATACGTCTGACATGGTGAGAGATGTCACTTCAGCATGGGAAACCAACTTCTCTAGTTAACATTCAGAAGCAAAGCACTAAGCAGACAACATCTGTGAGGGGTTAAACTTTAGGAATATAACACTCACTTAAAACAAAAAGAGACGATTAATGAGCCTCATTTAAAAAGCTATTTATTAAATCAATTATTTGTTATATCAGTCTTACTAGAATTTACACAATATATTTGCTACACAAGTAAATCTTGCAAATTTATATATATATATATATATATATATATATATATATATATATATATATATATATATATATATATATATAAATAAATAATAATACAAATTGTATTCTACTGAGTGTGGGCAAATTTATGCACAAGACTTGATGTGCTTTTATATATGGACTATTCTAATGAGTTTAAATTGCTATTTTTAAATTGTATTTACAGCATTTACTAGACATCCCTAACCCTCATCTTCATGGCATTTTATGTATAACCTCTGCAGTTCACATCCCGCTCTCTATCATTACTAAGGTTGCTTCTTGCCGTCCGGTTTGTTGTCTGTATACCTTTTTTTTTTAAACCCATTTGCATATTGGACACTGCTTGGTAATCTTTTCCACTCTGCATTGAACCCATCCCTGTTACACAAAGGCGTCAACTGACAAAATATTTATTGCTTCCTTAATACCATATTTTATGAAAACATTTTAATTGCCAGACAAGAGCCAAAATATCTTCCATTTGTACCTTTTAACCATTACCCACTGTTCATTTCATGCCCCCAGCTGTCTAAACACTAGAACATTTATAGAGTTTTGTGAAAACATGAATAAAGTGTCCACTTTTCTCTAAAACAAAAACTAAAAGATTTTCCAAGCTAGGTAGCTGATAAAAGGATATTCGCCAAATGTCAACAAAAGAAATAATTATGGCTCAGCAATTATCATTCCACTCTACTGTTCACAATCTTTCAGTGTTTCTCATTGTCTATAAAATCCACCAGTCTTTCAACAAAATAACATGAAAAAGATATGATCATTACTATTTCATTTGATTAGATGCAGAGGGCAGTGGAGATAAAATTTGATGCTGACAGCAGGTAGGAAAAGGGGGTAAACATTGTGAAATGTTACATGAAACTGCCAAAGAGTTTATATTCCAGCAAAGACAAGGTGAAAACAATCACAAACATGTCAACTCTCAATGATGTTACAGTGATCAACAACAGCTATTATATAATACTAAATATCAGACACAGTACTTCTGACCTCATCCACATAAGGAAAATAGAGTTTTATTTTGTTGTTTTTTTGTTTTGTTTTTTGATGGGCTCAAAGCCGCTTTACAGCTTTCGAGGCATTAAACTACTCAAGGCAAGAACAGCAAAAAAAAAAATAATAAAATAAATAAAATCTCCAAGGTAGAGCTATGAGGAAGAAACCTTGAAAGGAGCTAAAATTCAGACAGAGCCCATTCTCCTTTGGCTGGCACTGTGATATAATCATGAATGGCTGCATACGATATGTTCTAAGAATTCCAGTTAATGAGGAACATATTAATAGACCAGCGACATGAATACCTGCATATTCACTGGATTGCTGTGATAAGATTAGCAGATTTGGTATCTGAGATTAACAATAGATGATGGGAATGATAAAGAATCCTGATTAGACAAAATGCAAATGAAACAAACAAACAAACAAACAAACAAACAAAGATTAGCTAGCATTGATGCAAATGGAAGATACAGATGGGTGACAACCATGTTTCTGTATAACAGTTTCTAATCCATAAGGAAAAAGCAATAGTCACTATAATGGTGCTTCCAAGTGCTGCCTTCATTTAAATTATCGGAAATATGAGTGTTCCGCTAGGAAGTTGCACATGAACAAACTCTCACATTGTAATTATGAATTTAAACTCAGAGATGGGAGGAGTCCTAAATGTTCAACATTGTGGAAGCGACCACAGTTTCTCTACTGAATGATACCCATTCTGTACACGTTGTACAGTTTTAACCCATGAAAATAGCCTGTATTTTTATTGGAACGTCATTACCATCAGCATGCTAGCTAACTGAGTAATGTAAACCTAAAATAAATAAAAATAAAAAATAAAATATCTAGGAATGAACCTTGTGCTCCCTATGTTTCATGCTCTTTCTGACAGCAAAGCAGGGGAATGCAACATGCTTGTAATTTCTACTTTAATTGTATTCACTGGATTGCTGTGATAAGATTAAGCAGATTTGGTATCTGAGATTGACAATAGATGATGGGAATCTACAGAGTGCATGATAAAGAATCCTGATTAGACAAAATGCAAACAAAACAAACAAACAAAGATTAACTAGCATTGATGCAAATGGAAGATAATGATGGGTGACAACCATGTTTCTGTATAACAGTGTCTAATCCTTAAGGAAAAAGCAATAGTCACTATAATGGTGCTTCCAGGTGCTGCCATCATCTAAATTATCGTAAATATGAGTGTTCCGCTAGGAAGTTGCACATGAACAAACTCTCACATTGTAATTATGAATGGAAACTCAGATGGGAGGAGTCTTAAATGTTCAACATTGTGGAAGCGAGCACAGTTTCTCTACTGAATGATACCCATTCTGTACACGTTGTACAGTTTTAACCCATGAAAATAGCCTGTATTTTTATTGGAACTTCATTACCATCAGCATGCTAGCTAACTGAGTAATGTGTAATGCTGTAGAGAAAAAAAAACTAAAAGAAATAAAAATAAAAAATAAAATATCTAGGAATGAACCTTGTGTCCAATACATTTCATGTTCTTTCTGACAGCAAAGCAGGGGAACAAACACAACATGCTTGTAATTTCTACTTTAATAGTAAGGAGTAGGAAAATTCTGACAGCACTTGAATGCAGCATAAGTTCCACAGCATAGATTCCACAGCAATTTCTGCAGAAATCATCCCAAAAATGTGTACAGCAACAGCAAGAAACAAAGAAATTTTGAATTGAAAAGTTGAATTGACTTGTAATACCAAAGAGGCCTCTTTAGTCTGAAAAGGCAGCTGCTGCTTGACATAATTAACCAAATCATTGATCAACAGCACTCTCTAAGAAATTTCTGCAATTTCTGAAGATTTTGAGTGCTCCCTTGCCGAAAAGCCTCCTATATAATGTCTATACTGCCAGCCAGAAGTAATGACTTGTATTACTAAATGGCCTCTGGGTCTCCGTGTGTTTCCTCTTTAGTTAGCCACCTAATTTTGAGCATTTGTCGAAGATGAAAACTTGTGAAAATTCTACCCCAATCCAAAGTACAGCTAGGGCAATATATCAATTTAAAAAAATCTATATTCCCAAATAAATATGTAATATTTTTATTTGATCATCAGAATAAATATAGATCAGCAGCACAAATCATTCTCCATTCTCTCTCTCTCTCTCTCTCTCTCTCTCTCTCTCTCTCGTAGAATATGAGACTTGGCAGTTTCACAATGACAATGAATCTCTGTCACAAAACATTTGAGCTAATGATCTGTTAAAAAGAGAACCTTTCCCCTGACTTGTTCATAGGGTAGTTCATTAGGCAAGTTGCCTTCGAGGGGATCCTACACTAGAGCTTGCGACTGAATATAGTGAATTGTGTGAGCTGAGACCTCAGTGTTCCTATGGGAAGTCTGAAGCTATTTGATATTTTTCTCTTAAGAACACCAAAAAGTGCCTTCATTTTACTTTCCTGATCCTTGTATCCATTGATGTAATCAGTACATGACTTTATAATACAGGGCTTCCTGGAGCACATTAGTATTTTGAGTGAATGAACAGATAAATGGAACTACAGAGTATTTACTTTACTACAGAGTAAATAGCCATGTAGTTTAACATGTACAGTAAATAAATAATGTGTGCAACCTTGAAATACTTTCTTGAGATACATCTTAAGATATGCATAGATATATACAGTATAAGAATATGCCTGCATGAATGTGCCATAAAAGGTACACGAATATATGTGTGCCTTTTGTCTATACAGATTTATTTTGTAGTTCTATTTAGAGGGAGCTGTAAAGGTACAATTGTGGTTTAAAAAAAAAATCTGTAAATAATGCATGAACATCAACATGTTTGAGGTTTTACAACTCAAAGGTTAACTTAATTGTAGTAAACTCCACAGAGTTTAAAGCCAGTAATGTCAGCATGGATTAAAATATTGAAAAAGTCTTGGGATATTGAAATAAAGAAATATTATAGTAATATTGTGTAGAATGTAAAAAATAAAAGTCTAGGTACAGCTTTGATCATAAATACTAAGAAAATAGAGAAAATCTGATTTGAAATGCTATAGGCTGGGGTGTCAAAAGCTACCTTAAACAAATTGCAGGTAGTGCAAAATTCGGCTGCTAGAATTCTAACTAGAACAAAGTTAAGAGTTCATATTACTCCCATTTTGGAGTCTGTAATGATGCAGGACAAAGGCGAGTGAGAATCCAAATGCAGATTTTAGAGTTTTAATCATCCAAAACACAAAAGCAGCTGAACAGACAGGCAGACAGAACAAGGCAGCAAACAGGGCTAACAGGAAATGGGAACAGGCACACCGACATCCAACATGCAATAACGACCAACACCAGGGAAGTGAACAAACAGAGTATAAATAACAGACAGGATCCAATCACAGCGCAGAAACAATCAGAGACAAAGACAACACACCTGAAGGAGAGATGGAGTTCAATTAATGTCCGTGGTAACCAATGAGTGGGCGGAGCAAACAATTAACAACAGGGAAAGACAGCAGACAGAAACAGGGCAGAAACACAGACAGACTCATTACAGAACCCCCCCTACGAGCGGCTTCCAGACGCTCCCAAGGCCGCAGAAAACCAGTCCAGGAGGGCGGAGCGAAGGCGCAACAGGGTGGAAGGGCGGGTCCAGTTCATGTTGTGGTGAGGCTGACCGGGCAGGTGGCCAGGGCGGAGCCGGCGGAGCAGGAGGCCAGGGCGGAGCCAGCAGAGCAGGGGGCCAGGGCGGAGCTGGCAGAGCAGGAGGCCAGGGCGGAGCCGGCAGAGCAGGAGGCCAGGGCGGAGCCGGCAGAGCAGGAGGCCAGGGCGGAGCAGGAGGCCAGGGCGGAGCCGGCAGAACAGGAGGCCACGGCGGAGCTGAAGGCCAGGGCGGAGCCGGTGGAGCAGAAGGCCGGGGCAGGACAGAAGACCAGGGTGGTGCCGCAGGCAGGGCCAGAGACCGCAGCGGAGTTAGCGGCCAGGGTGGTGCTGCAGACCGAGCCAGAGACCATAACGGCGTTGGCGGCCAGGGTGGTGCTGGAGGTGCTCTGAACCTATAAGTAGGGACAGGAGAGGAAGAGACTGACAGACAGGGAGACAAAACTAGGGACTGACAGAGCAGATAGGCAGAGCAGTTCAAACGCAGTCATTTTTGACCAGGCAGAGAGTCTGGTACCAAGCCCTTCAGGCAGGACAGAGAGTCTACGGGGCTTGGGCGCAACCATACTCGCTGGTTCCGTCGACCCGGTCGGTTCGGCCGGCCCCGTCGACCCGGCCGGTTCCGTCAACCCGGTCGGTCCGGCTGGTTCTGGTGCGTCGGCGGGTTCGGGTGCTTCAGGTGCTCCAGCAGGTGCCGTAGGGATGCCGGCCGCCCGAACCGACACCATCAGGGTATCCGCCAGGTTAGCGATCAGCCGGTTCACACGGGCCTCGACCGAGCTTTCCGGTCTGGCATCCATGTGGACAGGCTCGGTCACCGGCGTACACAGGCCTGGGTTGGACCGAGGTACTGTAGGGGCTCCGGGTGTCCGTGGCTGGTTTGGCCAGGTCTGTGAAAGGCCCCACCTCTCGGCCCAATGGCATTAGGTAGCGTATCGAGTCTCGCAATCCATGCCGGAACATGTCCTTAAGGGCCCTTTCCCCAAAGTCCACCTGATTACACAGGTCCAGGAACACCTCCACATATTCCTCAAGTGGGGAATCCCCCTGACATAAACAGAGCAAGATTTCTGCTGGATCCATTTGTGGTTGGTCGTTCTGTAATGATGCAGGACAAAGGCGAGTGAGGATCCAAATGCAGATGTTAGAGTTTTAATCATCCAAAACACAAAAGCAGCTGAACAGACAGGCAGACAGAACAAGGCAGCAAACAGGGTTAACAGGAAACGGGAACAGGCACACCAACATGCAATAACGACCAACACCAGGGAAGTGAACAAACAGAGTATAAATAACAGACAGGAACCAATCACAGCGCAGAAACAATCAGAGACAAAGACAACACACCTGAAGGAGAGATGGAGTTCAATTAATGTCCGTGGTAACCAATGAGTGGGCGGAGCAAACAATTAACAACAGGGACAGACAGCAGACAGAAACAGGGCAGAAACACAGACAGACTCATTACAGAGTCTTTGCACCCGTTAGGTTTACGGTTGATTTTAAGATTCTGATGCTTACCTACAAGGCCTTACATGGGTTGGCTCCTCAATATCTGACTGAGCTTTTAATTCCTTATATTCCATCTCATGACCTTCGTTCTTCTGAAACTTTTTTTAACTGTTCCTTTAACTCGTTTACGATCGATGGGAGATAGGGCTTTCTCTTCACAAGCTCCAAAACTTTGGAATTCCTTACCAACTGAGATATGGCAAGCAAAATCTTTTGGCATTTTAAATCCCAGCTTAAAACTAATTTTTTTAGGGTAGCTTTTAATTGACAAATTGTAATTTTACATTGTGCTTATTTTATAATCTATTCTTGTTGTTTTAATTTTATCTTTATATTATGTGGTATATTTTTGTTTTGTTTTTTGTTTATGTTTTGTAAAGCGCTTTGAGATGTACTTTTAAAGGCGCTATAGAAAATAAAGGTTATTATTATTATTATTATTATTATTATTATTATTATTATTATTATTATTATATAGAAGTAATGAAAGTATAGTAAAAGGGATTAAAGTAAGTGTGTGTCTGTGTGTGTGGGGTGATAGATAGATAGATAGATAGATAGATAGATAGATAGATAGATAGATAGATAGATACAGGTAGATAGATAGATGAAAAATATTAGAAAAAACAATCAATAAGAAAATCATAGAGGCTTTATCTTGAACAACTGAATTCCTTACCATAAGTAAGGAATGACACATTATAGATAATGATGTCATTGAAAAAAAATCAGAACCAACAACATGGTAAGGATGTAGACACACACACACGCACACACACACACACACACACACACACACACACACATATACATATATATATATATATATATATATATATATATATATATATATATATATATATATATATATATATATATATATATACAGTGTATATATATAATGTGTGTGGTCTGTATATGTATGAGAGCATGTTTTCAAAGTATTTCAATTTTCAATTAACCAGTGATTACAATGATCTATTTTTACAATGTCAACATCATGTTTCTTTGTTATATTTATAGTTACATTTAATCTTATTGAGCTTTTCTGAGACAAGTTGGTTCTGGTTTGCTTACATCATAGCAGCTCCTCTGTACTGAAGACCCTGCAGTGTCAGGAACCTCATGAGGAACAGTGGACACCCAGGACTTTTTCACAATGGTCAGCAAGTTTCCCTTTGCACTCATTCTTCTAATATGTCATCATTTCTATAGTAACTTTCTATAATAACAAGGAATACTACGATTAGCATGACACAAAATCTAAACTACAAACTACTAATAAAATGCACTTCTTCTATAATAATAATAATAATAATAATAATAATAATAATAATAGTAATAATAATAATCATCATCATCATCTATTTTCAGATTAATTAAAATATACACATCGAAAAGTGTAATTTGTTTTAGTTGGAGTTCATCCATGAATTATTGTAGATATGTTTGTGACTGGCGAGTTTTAACATAAATACACATTAGTAACTGCAAAGGATGTCCCTGCATATTTCTTTTATAAATCTAATTAAAATTGCTTTATTGTGGTACACTACAATGTGTCTGTACTATACACAATAATGAATTTTACTGTAACGGCTCCAGACTGTGTATAGCAAACTTTCTAGATCCTGCATGATTTAATATGTGACCTTGTGTCAGTATCCACCAGATATCTTTCCTCATAAATTTCACCATGAAGTAGACAAAATAATGTGCTGGGGGAAAAAAAAACAACAAAGAAAAAAGAAATTATGTTTGTGCTTTATGTGACAGAAACTGATTTTTGGAACCATGTTTTACATGTTTAGAGAGTTGTAGAGGGAAATTGAATTTTGTGGAAGAGGATGTACTTTTATAAACAGAATTTGTTACCAGGCTTTGTGGATTATAGGCTTCCTTTGTTTTGTTTTTTGTTTTTTTGTTTGTTTTGTTCTTTCTAAAATTATAATGGAACTGAAATGTAAAATGTAATGCATGAGAGAATGAAAAAAAACAGAGAGAGGTCTGTTGACATTATTCTGCATGGTTTAGGTGCTGTTTATTCTGTAGCATACCAGCATATCATTTCATACAGTATCAGTATTAAAATAAAAATGTACTGTAGTTTTTTTAGCTATAGTTTTTTTTTCCTATAAATAAAAACACAATCGTTTAGAAGAGCTATGAATACACAGATTAAAGGAAAAACCTGCTGGCTCTGTTTTACAGGTCTAAAGGGTAGGAGGCTCGATTCTGTAAAAGTGTAACAGAATTTGGAAGCAGCATCACACTGAGCAGCAGAAGTGCACATATAGCTTTGGCAGAGAGCTATTTTGTATTAAAGGAGGATGCAACTGCTTTAAAGAGTGCTGTGATCAATCAGAGTGCAAGCAGGGACTCCCAACAAACCTGAGTGATTGTGTGAGGTGTAAAAATGTCTTTCTTTTTGTGATGTATAAAAAAGAAGCAAGGTAAATCATGTCAGAGCTTTTACCACCTTCAATGTGAAATTACATAGTATATAAAAATGGAGTGAAAAACAATTGGAAACATTTTAGGGAAAACTAGGAAAAATAAAAATAACCTGGTTGCTTCATTGCTCACACCCTACTGTATGTTCAGAGTGAACCAATCACATTCGGTTTCATGATCATACAGCTGCCATCACTATATATACACTTATTCTGAATGTTGTTATAAACTTTATTAAGCAACTAAGAAGATCTTATTTAATCGCTTAAATTAAGAGCTGATCCTTAAAATTAAATGTTAGTTATTATTTTTTGAGAAGCAATGTTTCCAAATATGGAGATTATAGTAGTTTAGACAACATCAGTGCCATCGTGGAAAAACTGTGCTGCTACCCCTAAAAAAAAAAGTCATTAAAAAATCTATTGAGCTACTGCAGTACCACATCCAACCCATTTATAATCGTTTATACTGTATACAACTGTTCTTGTGGTGGTAAATTATTCTAAAGTAGAAAATGTTTAGAACTGTAAACTGTATATAATGCTTGATACAGTATCCAGCAGCTGGAATTATTTATTTTTTTATCATGGCACTGTGCTAATGAGATTTCAGTAATGGGCTCTGCTACCTTACTGGTGTATAAAAGAATAGTCTAGTGGACATCTGAAATCCAGAAGAGCATTAGGTAACTAATTATAATGAGCTGTATACTCCAGTCGTAACGTTAAAATTTTGTAAATGGTAAGATATTACTAGTTCATAGATTGGTACACTGATTTGGCTGTGTATTTTAATATGGTAGAATATAGTATGAATTATGGTCTGTAGTTATTGTGGCCAGTTGGTTTTCCCAATCACTTCCCATCAGAATTTGTGCAGTGTACACGTTGGCAATCCTGAAAATGTATATACTTTACATCGGCTGCTCCCTGTTTGGGTTCTCCACAGAGGATCATGTGGTCCGCATATTATATTTTTCACAGATTTTACGCCGGATGCCCTTCCGATTTGCACTCTTTGAAATTGTTAATAAATTTAGCCATAGTGTCATGTTTCCTGTTATATATATTATTATTTATTAACAAAAAGAGTGCAAGTATAATATACATGTGTACACTGCACACACAGACACAGACACACACACACACAAATCACTCATAGGAAACAAAACTACACCAGGTTACGTATGTAAGCCGGTTCCCTGAGAAGGGAACGAGACGCTGCGTCAGTGCTGACGCTATGGGAACGCTTCTGTGAGGAAGTTGTGTCTGAAGCTCTGTGTGCACACACGCCATTTTAATGGCTCGGGAAGGACACGTGATGGAGTGATTACGCGGCAGCAAGTCCATATAAGGGCATCTACATCACACTACTCCAGCTTCTATTTGTCTGAAGGAAGCAAGAGAGGATGCCCGGGGCGTGGCCAGCAACACAGCGTCTCGTTCCCTTCTCAGGGAACCGGGTTACATACGTAACCTGGTGTAGTTCCCTTTCGAGGGAACTCGATGCTGCTGATGCTATGGGAACGCCAATACCCACATCGCCACGCACCGGTCGATGACTGTTCACTAAGCAGACTGGGAACAGACCATCAAGGCCCTGCAGGACCTGGGACCCTGGAGTAGGGTCCAAGACCAGGTTAAGGAACCAGATAAAGGTGTGCGGAGAGGACCAACCTGCCACAACACAAACATCTTCAAAGGGAACACCCCTGGCCAAGGCAATGGATGAGGCAATACCCCTAGTGGAGTTAGCCCTGATGCCGAGAGGCGAGGCAAGACCGCGCACCTCATAGGCCTGAGCTAGTGGCCTCCACTACCCAATACACCAGGCGCTGCTTGGAAACCGGATTACCCTTATTCCGGCCCAGGACAGACAAAAAGGGCGGAGGAGTTACTCCACGAGCTAGAGCGGTGGACATAAGACCTCAAGGCCCTCAGTGGGCAAAGCAAATGCAGCCTCTCCTGTTCCACCGACTCATGGGGCGGGGGACAGTAGGCCAGCAGTATGACTGGACAGCCAGCCATCCTGGGCACCTTAGGGTCATATCGTGCCCCAGGGTGCAGAATAGCCTTGGCCATGCCAGGGGAAAATTATAGGCAGGTGGGGGCGATCGACAAATCCTGCGAATTCCCCACTCTCTCGAGAGAGGCCAAGGCTAGGAGCAGAGCCAACTTCAGGGTCAGAAACTTCTCAGAGGCTGACTCCATGGGCTCAAAGGGGGCTTCCAGCAGCCCCTCCAGGACCACAGAGCGGTCCCAGGAAGAAAAGCGCGGTCTGCAGGAAGGCCTCAGCTGCCTGACACCACGCAGAAAGCGAGAGACCAGAGGGTGCCTACCCAAGGAGGCCCTGAGGACAGGCTCATGGTTCGCAGCGATGGCGGCCACGTACTCCTTCAAAGTAGAGGGGGACAGGCCCCCCAAAAAAAAGCAAGACTGCAGGAACTCCAGCACTGTACCGACCAGGCAGTGAACTGGATCCTGACAGTGTTCATCATCCCAGAGGCGAAAAAGCCTCCACTTCAGAGCATATAGCTTCCTAATGGAGGGAGCCCTAGCATTCAGTAGAGACTCGGTCACCTCAGATGAGAGGGCTGCCTCTAGGAACTGGTCCCCCTCGGGGGCCAGACCCGAAGCTTCCACATCTCGGGGCGGGGGTATAGTATTGCCCCCTGCCCCTGAGAGAGGAGATCCTACCTGATGGGAACCTCCATAGAGTGCCGTTCAGGAGGGAGGCTAGGACCGTGAATCAAACTGGAGAGGGCCAACGAGGGGCAACTAGGAGTAGGTTGACCCGGTCGTGGCGTACTCTGGCTAGGACATGCGGGAGCAGAGCTACCGGGGGAAGGCGTACGGATGGAGCCTTGGCCACGTCCATACCAATTTCGCTCCACCGTGTGGGGGTGCAGACGTCACTCCCCGGGCCTCAGCACCTGCCTCGACAGGAAGTCTGCCTCCTGATTTACATGCCCTGGGATGAAAATCGCTCTCAGCGAAAGGAACCTGGTCTCTGCTCAGAGCAGAATCTGCTGTGCCAACCTGAAATGGGGGCACAAACACAGACCACCCAGATGATTGATATGGGGAACCACCACAGTGCTGTCTGTCTGTACTAAGACATGGCAGCCCCTGAGGTGTGGAAGGAAGTGTTAGAAACACAGCCCTCATCTCCAGGCAGTTTATGTGCCACGAGAGATAAGGGCCCTCCCATAGACCCTGGGCGTGCTAGGCCAAAAGGAAGAACACAATACTGGTACACTTCGCCCCCCAAAAGTGAACTCAAGGAACCTCCTGTGCTCTGGCAGGACACCTATGTGAAAATAAGCGTCCACAAGGTCGATCGTCACCAATCAGTCTTTGGACCTGATCTGGGACACGATAACCTTGAGCGTGAGCATCCCGAACTTGTACGTCTTCAGAGTACAGTTCAGAGCCCAGAGGTCCAAAATTGGACAGAGCCCCCCGTCCTTCTTGGGGACAACAAAATATCGGCTGTAGAAGCCGGGGTCCCGCTCTGGGAGGGGAAAAAGCTCTAAGGCCCCTTTCCTCAGGAGTGAGAGACGTTCCTCTTGGAGGAACGTCGCCTGGTGCCTGCCAACAATCGTGGGCAGCACACCTTGGAAGCGTGGAGGACGGGAGGAGAACCGGATGCTGTTGCCTTTTCCTACGGTAAAGCTCCAGGACCCACTGAGACACACCTGGCAGATGTTTCCACACTGCCTGGCTGTCTGATAGTGGTGTCAACCTCGTGCAGACCTCCCGAGTGCCCTGAAACTGGCAGGTGCCAACTCAGGGAGCGCTGTACAAGGAAGAGGAGTGGGCACAGACCTTACTGCTCCCCGAAACGCCGGAGGTGGTGGGGCAGGCAGTAGAGGGGGCCTTCCTGAATAGGATGCTCCTAGGAACCCCAGCCCTCGAGCATCAGGGCTCCTTTGTAGCTCGCCTGGCCGAGATGACGGACCTTAGGTCCCATCTCACCTGAAAGGACTGGGCACAGGTATGCCGACGGGCACCCACACTAACCCTTTTTACTGCCCTGAGTGAGCTAGCAGGGGGTTGGGTGTGGCTGGAAGATGGCCCAGGCTGCTTGCCGCGGCGGGGGAGAAACTCTCTGAATGCTGCAGACTGGCGTTTTGCCTCCTGATGCCTGTCGACGACAGTACTCACTGCGTCACCGAACTGCGCCGCCCCATACCGATGGCTTTCAAGCCCTATAATGGCCGAAAAGTCAGACATGGCAGGGGAAAAAACACACGCTGAAAATTGACTTTTCCATGACCTCGACACTCCGGTTTCCTCCCCGGTCCAAAGACATGCATGGTAGGTTGATTGGCATCTCTGGAAAATTGTCCCTAGTGTGTGAGTGAATGAGTGTGTGTGTGTGTGTGTGTGTGTGTGTGTGTGTGTGCCCTGCGATGGGTTGGCATTCAGGTTGGCCGTCCAGGGTGTATCCAGCCTTGATGCCCGATGACGCCTGAGATAGGCACAGGCTCCCCATGACCCGAGGTAGTTCGGATAAGCGGTAGAAGATGAATGAATGACTGAATGAGCACGTTAAAATATGTACCTTGATGAGATTTTCCTTGTGTGTAAAATAATATTCTGAAATGCATTGAGAAGTACTGAGGTACAGATACAGTGTTCTGAGTTCAGTTATGCACATTATGTGAGGATTTAATATGAAAATTGTCTACATCTGCATTCAAACCTTGGATGTAACTACAGACTTGCTTTAATAGTCATGCAGGATTTGTGCGTGGAGCTGAGATTGCCTAAAGCAGAGATGTGTCGCAGTTATGCATGATTCAGAACCTGAACTTAAGCAGGTTTATCTTCCAAAATATTGACTTGAGCTAGCGAGCAGCATTAGGTTCAGTTTCATTGTCTGCAAGTTTGTTGTAAATATAGTTCGCCACCCAGACATGTTTTAGGCTATAAATACAATCAATGGCAATAATAAAAACATTTATGTGACACTAATAGAGCAATTACAAAGAAACTGAAAAGCCCGTAGAACAAAGAAACAAAAAGATCTGGCAAACTGAATTGCAAATACCAAAATGTGCATTGTAAACAGACAATACCATGACAAACATCCAGCAAATGTACAACAGAACAAAACTAAAGTCACAAATTCCACAACAAGGGGTAAATTGGGAAACTAACAATTCAGTAGCTTGTTGGATAATTAGCAAACCAATCTCTTTTTAAAATTACAAAAATTACTTGCTAGCATTACTCTAAAAGATCTTAATGCTTATGCTTATTCTAAGTTATGCATACAGGTATGAAGTGTCTTCTATGTTCTGACTTCTCCGGCTCATCCCTGATTTCTTGAGGAAATGATCCATCTGCTTACTGCCTGAGGATACTTTTTTATTTAAAAAATAGAAACATTATTGGACAGTAGGACAAATATTACATTATAGTATGATGTTCACCCTGATGATCCTGTAATAGTAATTTACAGGCATTGCTGAGTCTAGGGAAATTTGCACTAACATATGATGCACCAGCTCAGATATATCAAATGTTTTGTCAAGCCCCAACTTCAGGCACAAAAGAATGGGTATCAAAATGGGGAAAAAGAAAAAGAGGAGTACAGATGCAAGCGTGAATTTTTTTGCTGTTGTTGTAAAAAAGATAAAGAATTTGTTCTTAAATTTGAAAGGAAGTGAGTAATTTATTTGAATTTGATATATCCACACTGTAAAAACAGTATCATCATATAGATGTGAAGTTGTTTTAGCTGTTCAGACATTCAGCTGTACATGCATTTGTGTTTCTGTGTATGTTTATAATTTTCATTTTTTAATGATGACATAATTTTATACTCTAAAAGATTTTAGCAAACTAGCTCAAGTTAGCAGGCTAGTTTAATAACTCAGTTGTGTGTAGACTCATGGAAAGCATTAATATTTATCCTACAGTCCAGCACTGAGTTCCAGCAGAGCAAAATTTCACCTTCAACATAAACTTATATTTTAGCTAAAGTTTTTGCTAAGTTTTCTCTGTATGTTTTGTACTGTTAAGATTCCACAGAATGAGCAGAGTTACACATCAGCATTGGTGATGCCTGAGCATTGCTGCATTACATCATGCAGGGTTACACCGAAAGAACCAGCAAAGGCTAGCTAAAAAGAGTAGACCTCATTGAACATAACAGGTTTTCTTTTTTTACCTAGTGTTCAATAAATGTGGCAGTCACAGCAATATACATGTTAAATTATTCATTCTCATTTCTGTAAGGAAAAGGTGATAATAACAACAAATTATATCCATAACGTGTATCTAAAATCATCTACTGCTGCACTGAATAGCAATACTTGGTGTGCAGTATACTGTATATGGTTAGGGGCTTTCACTGATGTGGCCTGGGTTCGATTTCCATTCAGGGAACCAACCCAGTCACTAAAGGGTCAATTCTCATTGCTAGTCCAAGCCTGGATAAAATGAGAGGGTTGTTTTAGGAAGGGCAACCAGCAAAAAATCTTTACCAAAATCAAAATATGTTGATTGGATGATATCCTGTGATGACCTCGAACAGGGAGCAGCCTGTATTTTTGCTTGTTTTTTTTTTTTAGTTTGCTGTAGTATTTTTGTACCAAAAGTGTTGAAAATCCAAAATCTAGCTGCTTTAAATATAATTGTTCCAAGACAGGTAGCTGACTGCAGATGTATTAATGATGAACAATAAAAGGAAGAAGACAACTGGTATGAAACATAGACTGGTTCAGTGAATTAGAATGCAGTGTGTGTATTTGCGTGTACGAACATGTGCTTTTGTGTATGCTTTGGAAACTCGGTGTGAATGTCTGCGTTTGGTCACGGCTGAGCTAGTTAATCTCCATATCTGCCTTACACAGCACGGCCTCTGGAGTCACATTTTCTTCTCCGCTGCTACACTCCAGTCACTTCCAGGCACATGGGTATCACGAGTTTTATGGGTCAGAATGGCTAAGCTTTTACTGGCCGGGCCTGAAAGCATGTTTCCTTAGAATTCATTGGAAAATCTGATTAATAACTGACTGATCAAGTTGGCAGATAGTTTGTACGTCAATGCTGTACATTCACTTACAACAAGAACAGACCAACAATGGCATTAAACTCAACCAAACTCCAATCTCCTAGTTGCAAATACTCACACTTACATTTTTATTAACCTAGGTGACAGAATTTCAAGGTCTAAATATGTCAAGATGTTTTACTGGGTGAATCACAATTTAGGTAAAACTCTCCAGTATACTGGAACTCTACTGTACTGTAAAATGGAAATGGATTATCGAACATGTTTTACAATCACTATAAACAAATTAAATGAATTCTGATATCAAATTAGTCAGGACACTGTTGGCTTTTTAGTAGTTAAAGATAGCGCCTTCAAATTGTATATGCTTACAAACAAGCACTTGTGGCATCTTAGAGACCAGAAATAGGTTTGATATCACCATTTACATGAAGATATAAACATATGTGTGTAAGAATAAGAATATGAAAGTAGTACCCATAGTAGGCTAAGAAAAGATATTTAAGAAATATTTCAGTCTTAGCCTACTATGCCTACATAAGTGTCTACTTCCACTTTTAATGAGCCACTCTGGTGTGCAACATGACAAAAAAAAAAAAACATGAATATGGGCAACCCAAAACAGGCAGAAATTCTTTTTTGGCAAAAAATTAAATTAAATTAATTTAATTAAATTAACTATAACTATGATTTAATAATAATTATATTATAATTATAATGAATCCAGTGTCCATGTCACCTATTCATTTTAGTATGAAGCTAATTAATTAGTTTATGTTATGACCAGGCTGTGAGGATAATAAATCATTTATTTTTGTCAGGGCATGCTAACAGCTTACGATTTTAGTGGTTGGGTCAGGTAAATGCTATCTATTTCCATCTGCCTGTTTCTGAATGAAGCTAAAGAGATGCATGCGCTTGGGTAGAAGGCTTTGTTTTGTTTTTATATTAATCGCTTTACCCTAGGTTGAAACACTGAATTATTCATTTCATGTACTGACTTAACCTTATAGAAAGGAGAGAGGAAGAGACAAGCTGGTCTGAATGAAACACCAAGAGGAGCCAAAACATTATTGAAGCTTTAGATAAGAAGCTGCACAAGACCCTTAAGCCAATTTGGAAGCACTGACAGAATGGTGCCTGTTGGAAGATGCTTTCTTGCATGAGTTAGCAGGTGTTTGACAACAAACTGCCTCAATGCTTGTGTGCAAATGTACTTCCTGTAGAGTTCAGATAGCATAGGTTTGGTGGGGGGTCAGGAAAATAAAAGCAAAGAAAAAGCTAAGACTAACAATATGGAGGTTTCCATGCATAGGTTTTCAAACTATGCATAATTTAATGTCTAAAACTGACTACTTATGAAATATAAACAGCCAGTGTACCCCAATAAAGTGCTAGCCAAAGTGGATCAGCATGAGGTGTGCGAAAGTGATTCACAAAGCACACATTACTCACCATGTCTGCTTTTAACAGAGCATGATATATCAAAACATTTTAACCTACATCTGCTCTGTCAGCAAAAAAAAAACTATTTTCAAAACTTTACAGTTTTATTAATTCAGACTGGAGTTATTGGAGCTTGAGTAAAATTTAGATTTTTCATTTGAGGTTAGCCCTGAATATAAACTCCTAAGAGAAAATGTGAAAGTAAGCATTGACCTCATCTTTCATTTAATTCACCCAGAAAGCAATTTTCTAGAATAGAGTAGTGCTATTTTCTCATTCTGATCATCATTCTCATAAATAAATAATTAAATAAAAACTACTACTACTACTACTACTACTACTACTACTACTACTACTACTACTAATAATAATAATAATAGTAGGCCTAATTTAGAAGTCTGTAAGGAGTCTGTATACCAAAAATATAATGGTAAATATAACAGTATATAAATATACTGACTTTTGAAATGAAACTCTTCAAATATTCATAACCAGAGCTGTCATGATGCGAGAAGTGGTAAATTTGATTAACTGAGCAGCTTTCCTGATTTCTCAACTGAAAAAGAAGAAATTTAGCTGAGAAACCTGAAAACTCTTCAAGCTTTGTGAACTGTGACTCCACTGATGGCATTTAAACATGCTCTTATCCATAATGTCATGCTGTCAGCACTGCAAATCAATGCTGCCACTTCCTATAGAATCAAACTGTTTCCTCCACTGCTAGCGATGCATACAAATGTGAACTCTCACACAAAGTCTTGGCACTGTCATGATGAATATAAGCCTGCCACATTTAAATGATAGCAAGTGAAGGCAGAAGAAAAGATGGAGTCAAGAAATGGAGGGAAACAAAGTGGGACAGAAACACTTGTTGAAACTGAGGGAGTTTTTTTTTTTTTGTCTCTGTGGGATTGGATTTTTCACATTATCAGATTATACATATAAAGAATGAAAGCGCTTTAATTGGTGGTTGCTGGTGGTAATGATTTAGTTTTTGTGAAAAATATGTGAACATGTGAGGAACAATAGGCAAGTAAGTTCAATGAAAATTAGACCTTGTTTGCTGTACACTTTGTTAACTGCTATAACAAAATATTTTACTCCACCTTTCCTTTGTACAGATGCTGCAAAAGTATCTCATGATGAATTATGTTTCAAATTCAACTGAACTGTGATTGACAAAAAAGATCAGAGATGTTTCTTTCTCTCTAATCAAGTTTACCTTACCTACTGTAAATAACATTATAGCCATGATTTGGTAGCAAGTGGATGCAATTTATACTTTTATATTTATATTTATATTTTCACTTTTACTACCACTACTTTATTAGGAACAACTGTACACCTACCCATTCATCGATGCAATTATCCAGGCAACCAATCATGTCGTACCACGAGTCAAGAGTTACTGTTAAAGTTCACGTTAAACTATAGAATGTGATCAGCAAAATGTGATCTCAGTGATTTTGTCCATGACAGATGGGGTGCTTTGAATATTCCAGAAACTAATTTCTTAGGATTTTCACTAACAACAGACTTTTGAGTTTGCACAGAATGCTGTGAAAACAAACACTTTCCAGTAAGCAACGGTTCTGTGCACAGTAATGCCTTGTTGATGAGAGAGGAGAAAGCCAGACTGATTCCAGAAGACAGAATGGTTATTGTAACTTAAATAACGCTCAGTGAATAAAACACAACAACTTTTTACAACCATGCTGGGCAGAAAATCATTTCGGAAAACACCATGAGGAAAATACCACACTGAGTTCAACTCCTGGAATCTGAGGCCGCAGTAGCTAAAATTCAAATCAAATCAATCAGTCAAATCAAATCAAATTTTATTTTTCACATACACATACATACAGAGATCGACATGCAGTGAAATGCTTTTTACGTCTGTCCTGTACGGTGGCCGAGAAGTGCAAAACACATTAACAAATCCGAAAACAAATGAACAAATCCGAAAACAAATGAACAAATCCCAAAACACATTAACAAATCCCAAAACAAATGAACAAATCCCAAAACACATTAACAAATGCGAAAACAAATGAACAAATCCGAAAACAAATGAACAAATCCCAAAACAAATGAACAAATCCCAAAACACATTAACAAATCCGAAAACAAATGAACAAATCCCAAAACAAATGAACAAATCCCAAAACACATTAACAAATCCCAAAACAAATGAACAAATCCCAAAACACATTAACAAATGCGAAAACAAATGAACAAATCCGAAAACAAATGAACAAATCCGAAAACAAATTAACAAATCCCAAAACACATTAACAAATCCCAAAACACATTAACAAATCCGAAAACAAATTAACAAATCCGAAAAACAAATTAACAAATCCGAAAACACTAACAAATCCCAAAACAAATTAACAAATCCCAAAACACATTAACAAATCCAAAAACAAATTAACAAATCCGAAAACAAATTAACAAATCCGAAAACAAATTAACAAATCCGAAAACAAATTAACAAATCCCAAAACACATTAACAAATCCCAAAACAAATGAACAAATCCCAAAACACAGTAACAAATGCGAAAACAAATTAACAAATCCGAGAACAAATCCCAAAACAAATTAACAAATCACAAAACACATTAACAAATCCCAAAACAAATTAACAAATCCCAAAACACATTAACAAGTCAGACAACCCGGAAGCGGTTGGTATAGTTTTAGTTATAGTTAGAGTTCCGGGTTGTCTGACTTGTTAATGTGTTTTGGGATTTGTTAATTTGTTTTGGGATTTGTTAATGTGTTTTGGGATTTGTTAATTTGTTTTCGGATTTGTTAATGTGTTTTGCACTTCCCGGCCACCGTAGTCCGGTATTCAAGCATAAAAAGGAATGGAATTAAGAATAAAAATAAAAACCAAAAGGAGGTAGATAAATAAAAAGTATAAACTATATAAAAACTATATTAAATATGAAAATATATGTGAAAAATATATGTGTATACATAAATGCCTATGGTTTTAATGATTGTCCTTAAAGTGTCCATGTGCAGTATGGTGTGTATAAAGTGGCACTGAGTTCAGAGTTAAAGTGACAGTCCAGAGTTAAACTGTCATAGTGGAAAAAAAAAGGTTATGCAGAAAGATAGAGGGAGAGGTCCAGTACTAGATCCTGGGTGTTTCCTGGTTTAAACTCCGAATGGCCTGCGGGAAGAAGCTGCTCCTCATTCTCTCTGTGTTTGCTTTCAAGGAGCAGAAGCATTTCCCTGAACGCAACAAAGAAAAGAGTCCATTGTTGGGATGGCTGAGATCCTTTACAATCTTCCTGGCCCTGGTCTGGCACCACGTGCTGTAGATGTCCTGCAGGTCAGGGAGCTCAGTGTGGATGGTACGTTCAGCTGACCACACCACTCTCTGGAGCAGGTGTACAAAGTCTTTAGCACCTGAGAGGGTAGTTTGAAGTCCTTTAAGCGTGTCAGACACTGCCGTGCCTTCTTCACCAGGGTGTTGATGTGACAGGACCAAGATAGGTCCTGTGTGATGTGAACACCTAGGTACCGGAAACTGTCCACTCTCTCCACTGAGGTCGGGTTGATATTTAGCGGTTGGTATGACCGCTCCTGCTTTGTGCTGAAGTCCACTATCAACTCCTTAGTCTTGCTGACGTTCAGGAGAAGATTGTTCTCCTGGCACCATCTCTCCAGGTTTTTAGTCTCCTGTAGGTAGGCCGTCTCATCGTTGTTGGAGATCAAGCCCACCACAACAGTGTTGTCAGCAAACTTGATGATGGTGGTGTAGTTGGAAGTGGCCACACATATGTGTACAGTGAGTACAACAGCGGGCTTAGAACACAACCCTGGGGAGCTCCAGTGCTGAGGTTGAGGGTGGATGAAGTGTGTTTAAGGCTTGTGGTTTGTCTGTCAGGACGTTGGAGATCCATTGATACAGTGGCAGGCTGAGTCACAGGACCTCCAACTTAGAGGTGAGCATGGAGGGAATTATGGTGTTGAACGCTGAACTATAGTCCACAAACAGAATTTTTGCATAATTCCTTTTTTCTGCAGTCTAGGTGGCTCATCGCAGTCTGGAAAAGATGAGCACTGGCGTCCTCAGTAGTGCGGTTCTGGCGGTACGCAAACTGTAGTGGATCCAGTGTGTCTGGTAGTGATGCAGTGATGAAGTCTCTGAGCAATCTTTCAAAGCACTTCATCACTACTGAGGTCAGGGCTACAGGGCGGTAATCATTGAGGCAAACGGGCTGGGGTTTGTTCAAGACAGAAACAATGGTGGACTGTTTGAAGCATGAGGGAACAACAGACCGTTCCAGTGAGACGCTGAATATCTCAGTGAACACCGGTGCTAGCTGGTCAGCGCAGGCTTTCAGAACCCGACCTGTGATGCCATCTGGTCCTGCTGCCTTCCTGGTATTCACACTCTTGAATGCCGTCCTCACGTCATGATAGAAGATTGTGTTCTATAGTCTGTGATATTCCTTAGTCCCTGCCACAGGCTCCTAGAGCCACCATGTTGGAACTGTGACTCTAGTTTCCTCCTGTAGCGCCGCTTTGATTCCTTCCCCGCTCTGCGCACACTGTAAGATGCAGCCTTGTACTCATCCATGTCCCCGGTGGAGAGCCCCATGTTGTAGGCAGTGGAGCAGGATCTCAGAGCATCGCGGATGGTTTTATCCACCCACGGCTTCTGGTTGGGAAACGTTCTGATGGTGTTTCTGAACCAAATTGGTGTTTCAAATTGAAAAGATTGGAAAACATATTCTGGTCTACTTTAACAAACTTACATTACATTAACATTTACATCATTTGGCAGATGCCCTTATCCAGAGCGATGTACAGAAGTGATTAAATCACTATCATTGGATACATTAATGCTGGTTTACTAGGTTACATACTTAAGATACCATGAGTTTAAAACATTGTTCAAAGTTACAATGAAAAAGTAGGGAAAGAAGTACTAGTTGAATTGTTTCCTGAATAAGTGGGTGTTCAACCGTCGTTTGAAAATAGCCAGTGACTCAGCTGTCCGGACACCTAGGGGAAGTTCATTCCACCCCCTTGGTGCCAGAACAGAAAAGAGTCTTGTAGTATACTTGCCTCTTACCCTGAGAAATGGAGGAACCAGTCGAGCAGTGCTGGAAGATCGGAGGGTGCGGGGTCCAGTGCGAGAAGTGATGAGGTCTTTGAGGTAAGAGGGAGCTGGTCCCTTTTTGGCTTTGTAGGCCATCAGTGTTTTGCATCTGATGCGTGCAGCTATTGGGAGCAAGTGGAGGGATCGCAGCAGTGGGGTGGTATGCGAGAACAAGCCGTGCAGCTGCATTTTGGATCATTTGCAGAGGACGAATTGCGTTTATAGGTAGGCCTGCCAGCAGTGCATTGCAGTAATCCCATCCTGAAATGACAAGAGACTGAACAAGTACCTGAGCAGCCTGTGTGGACAAAAATGGCTGAATCATTCTAATGTTGTAGAGAAGAAACCAACATGAGTGAGTCAAATTAGCAACATGAGAGGAAAAGGACAGTTGATTGTCCATGGTTACCCCAAGGTTGCGAGCTGTGGCTGAAGGGGGGATGGTTGTGTAGGGATATAGCAAGGTCATGACCTGGAGATGAATCACCTGGGATAACCAGCAGTTCAGTTTTGCTAGGATTGAGCTTTAACTGATGAGCATTCATCCATGATAAAATTTCTGCCAGGCATGCTGAGATCCGATCAGAAGCTGTGGTAACTGAGGGTGGGAAAGAGAAGATAAGTTGTGTATCATCAGCATATCAGTGGTAAGAGAACCCATGTGAGGAAATAACTTCACCAAGAGAGTGAGTATACAGGGAGAAAAGAAGAGGACCTAGTACTGAGCCCTGTGGGACACCAGTGGAGAGTCTGCATGGAGCAGATGTCACTCCCCTCCATGTTACCTGATATGAGCGTCCTTCCAGGTAGGAAGTGAACCATTCCCAAGTGTATCCGCAAATCCCAAGACTCCTGAGGGTCTTATAAAGGACCTCTCAGTCATATGTGCAAATAAAAGATGTAAACTATTTTATTCTGTTTTTAAAATTCATTAATTTGAGTGTATAATTTTTGTCATTAGCCAAGACTGTTTAATGCTAAAACTGACTGGGAAACACCCCAGAACAAAATCACAATGTCTGTGAACCTCTGCTACATTTTTTATAGCATAAGACAGTAATTACTATCATCAAACTGTCAGGCTGCTATTCTTTAAATTCACAATAGACAGCCAATGCCTAAAGACTGCAGAGGTAGAGCTGTGACAATGCTTAGGAAGAGGAGTGAGATAGCACATTTTTATGCCTGCAATTCAAACAGTGTGTTATGCATCTTGCAGATAACATTATTTTTTCAATCACTTGACTATAATCTTATAACCCTGGGCATATATTATAATCCAATTGAAGCAAGGAGTGATTAGTTATGGCAGATTTATTTATTTATAAAAAATGTATAATGAAGGATGTGAAGTGATGTATTACTCCAGCACTGGTCCATCTGTAGGAGCAGAGCTATGCCAGGCTCTCCCCAGGTTGCTGAAGCAACAGTGTAAGATGTACGCCAAGATTGCAGAAGCACATGCAGCAGATTGAGCCCACTTCAGGAGCTTCATTATCCCCTCCTACTCCCCTGTGATACTGTTGATGAGCACCCTCAACCTGGTCAGGATGATGCCCCAGGACAATATTGAAGCTCAACTCAATATGCTGGAGTGTGTGTGATAATATGTTTGAGTGATATTTTTAACATAGGCATGATTATGCATGCTGATTTTAACAATGGCATCTACAAGGTTTTGCTGGTGTGTGATGTGCCTCTGATGGCTGGCTGTACTACACTTTGTACATGGCAGAATTACATCTATTCATGCGCAGACACACACACACATACAATTCGATGGCCAAAGTAGGAAGGAACGGAAATTATTGCCTCAAAATGAAAGCTCCAAGCAAATAAAGAAACTAAATGTTTGTGCTGGTCCTCAATTCTGGTTTCATATTAAAAATTCTTCCTGTATACCAATAACATTTGTCTTCATAAACACTCTAAATATGACATACATTTAAGAAAATACTGCATGATAAACAAAGAACTCAACTCCTTTCCTAAATACGTTTTGCAAATTTTTGAGCTCTGTGTTATTGTCCTGTTGTAGGCAAGCTTGCTGGGCTTTTGAGACTTATTGAATATTTAATTTAGTGTCCATTTTCTGTCCTGCTGATGTTATAACCACGTGAAACACGTTTGTAACGACATATCGTTTCCACAGTAATTTAACAGAAACTTAGAAACCTAGATTATGGCCTGTGGTACAGATTAATTCCAGGTAGAGTGTTATGGACTGGATGAAAATGCTTAATAATAATATGTTTTTTTATTCAATAAATGTCAGGTGATCATTGGGTTTTTAATGGTTTGAAAAAAAAAAACAACTGTTCATTTGCAAACCAGAATCACAGTCTATATTTTGCTCTATACAGTATCTTCAATCAGTGCTTTCTGGTTTTGGCGGCAAACTTTAGTTATTATGATGTGAAGTATAAGTGGTATCTAATGCTATGTCCAGACATGAACAATCCATGCCATATCCATGCTAATTTAATATACTAGTTTAAAATGGATTATTAAATTTGAAATAGTTCCCTTTTCCAGTGAGCAGGTTGAACCTGCTGTGATGGCATTATGCGTTCAGACGAATGTGTAAACTGAGTGGACTCTTTCTGCATTAACTTTGCCTTGTGTATTTTTAGTGCTTTGGATTTGTCCATGGAACAAGAATCGGTGTGTTCATACAGATGTTCATTCAACCCACAGCCATGACCCTGAGCAGGATAAAGCAGAAGATTGATGAATGTATGAATGAATGAATGAATGAATGAATGAATGAATGAATGAATGAAACGAAACTCAAACCTTAGACTACCTAAATGTCCTATTCACTGACAGTAACCACTTTAGGGTCAGGGCTGTTGGGTATCCGGAGCATGTCCTGTGAATCCGGGGTGAGAGGGAGGACACAACCTGTATAAGACACCAGTCCATTGTAGGGCTCCATGCACACAAATTCACCCTCATACCCACCTCAAGTCAGTGTGACTTACCAAAGTTCACCTACTGGAGTGTGTTGTAAGTAGAAGGAAAGCAGCAAACAGAAACTTGAAATTAAATATATTAAAAAAAACTTTTCTAAGAGATGTTTATTTAAGAAAACAGTGTGATACATGATTCAATATAGTAGCTCATGTTTAGCCCTAAACAGATTTTACAATTAACATTATGTACAATCTTTACAGTTCCCTCACAACATTTCAACATCCATGTTAATATGAGGAACACATCATTACAAAAATCCCCCAGTGTATTCAAAAGACGGAAAAAAAAAGATTGCGATAAATAGAGATAAATACATTTTAAAAGTCTTAAAAGAAAAAGAAATCAGCCTCACAAATAAATAAATATAATCATAAATAACATTTAAATGATCAGTGGACAAACTTGGGCCATGTCTATATTTGCCTTCTGTAATCCATAAAGCTTGTCTAAACATTATTTAAGAGGAGCTAGAGCACTTGACATCTTTAGCACTGTCTTGCTTTACTGGAAGGCATGTGTTTGTGTGGGAAGTAGTGTGTAGGAGTAGTTTTGTGTGAGCATGAAAATCAGAGGTAAAGCAAAGGAAAAAAATCTTTTGAGGCACTTTTTACGGATGTTTTCATTCCATTTTTTGAGTATTTTTCTTTCCTTTAGCACTGAAAACAAACAAAAATAAATAAATATAAGCAAAAATAATAGTCTTTTGAATTGTAGTGAGTTTTGTTGCATGGGGAACCGGGACAAACCAGAGCTCACAACCGTACCATAAGGATAAAAAAAAATTTAAATTAAAAAAGAAACAAAAAAGGTAGTGAATTAAATAAACGTCTTGCAAATTGGCATTTGTATTCATCATCAATGTTTGTTTTCTGTGGTACTTGAGGAGGTGACGTCAGTCTGGTTTTGCAAATGTTCTCCAAAGATCCCTGCAAGTGTTTTGAATCGAGGTCCCCACTCGTTTAGGTAATCATAATCCTCTTCTGTGTCACCGTTTAATGATTCTATGGAGCTCAGGCTTTCTCCCACCGATCCTTCGCCTTCGTATGCGTAGGTGGCCAGTGAGTCATAGGGCGGTGCAGAGTTATCACCGTCATGTGCCTGCAGTCTCTGACTGATGAACTTCTGAAGGTCTTCACTGTCTTGTGAGATGGGTAACGGCTGAGGAACAGAGGCGGCCTCTGGTTTAACGTCCCTCCGATAAAGATTGTCTTTGATGGCTTTAGGGTTACGGAGAGTGCTAATGTCAAAGGCATGTGTGTCTTCCTCGCCTCCACCCTCATCATCATAGTGGATAACATTGTCTCGGATGTCCTCTTTGGAGGTCATAAGGGTTTCCTTTTTCTTCTGCCGCCTTACTCCCATGTATAGCACTACGATCACTGCAGAGATACAGAGGCATGTTTGTAAAGCCATCAATTTGACCACAATCAGTGAGTGAAAAGGAAAATAATAATAGGAAATTTCTTTGTTCTATAAAATCAAAGAAAAGGCTTGATTTGATGTTTAGGGTTTACAGTAACAATTTCTTGCCTCTTCCTTCATGGGTTAACAGATTGCCATGATTTTCAATCCTGCAAAGTCTACTCAGGATGTGCAATCGTTAACCACTCTGTCTGACTGCTCTAAAGTGCTGCAGAACCTTCTCTTCCCAGCCTTCTGACTTAAATTTTACTGAGCTATCGAAGAAGAAATAGTGCCCTTTGGCTAGAGTCTGGTAAATATAGATATGCATGTTCATGAATGCAGTGTAGTCTTCTCAGTGTGTGTGCAGACTGATGTGTTGTTTTTTTCTTCAATGTGGGGTAAAAAAAGGGGTGTAGCAGTATATAGTGCCTGTTGAGGATGAAAGCAAATGTTCATAAATTTCATAAAAGTGAAGAATTGTGGAATATTACACTTGCGGGAAGAACATGACACCAGCAGGACCAGAGAAATAAAAATAACCCAGTGGTTTATGCCCTCTCATTTGAGAGATTATGGCTGTGAAACAACAGCCCCCCCAAGTGATACACATCTACATTACAACATTTAATCTCTCTCTCTCTCTCTCTCTCTCTCTCTCGTGTGTGTGCGCATGTGTGTGTGTCTCAGGGGGTTATTTCTTGTGTGTATTTGGCCCCAGATAGGCAGGAGAGCAATTGATAATGCATTTTCTTTGCTCATACAGAGTTTAACTGTGACTGCCACGGAGCTGCTGCAGAACTGAAAGTGGGTCAGGCTGACAAATAGAGCACCTATAATAGAGTTCGCCCACCATGTCTGTCCCTGAATATTCCTTCTCTTCTTCTGTGCATGTGTGTTTACTCAGGGAGTGATTTGCTCTATCACAAGGATATGACTAAAAGAGCCTTAGGGGTCTGTCTCATTCTCACAGGCACGAAGGCAGTGAGGCAGTGAGGAACGCCTGCCTTTTGCTAGTCCTCCTAACACCTTTGCTGGTATTCTCTTATCAACAGCACACTGGAATGTGGAGCAATGAGAAATTCAAGGATGACACAATGTTCTGTATCATCTTTCGGCTGCTAGGCTTGTGAGATTTTTTTTTTTGTGGGATCATGCCTTGTAACCATCGCATAATGTTAAAAGTATTGCCTGTAGACTTAGTAAAGAAAGACAGGGCTCTTGGCAAACATCCATAATATGTATTGTGTACATTATTATAGTAAAAAAAGGAAAAAAAAAACAAAACAAACTATTGCTTTTGCTTTTGCTGTAGCTTTTATTTTAGGATCATTTTACTTGCAACTTTACTTATGGATGTAAATAAAATCTTTTAGATTAAATAAAAATGTTTTGTTGGTCTGCTGAAAAATCAGTCATCAGACTATAAAAAAAGAAAAAAAAAAAGAAACACATATCCTACATGGCCAAAAGTATGATGAGATCCAAAATTATGACCACATAGTTTTTTTTTTTCAATCTATCTCCCAAGTTCCCATGGACGTACAATAGTACAATCCTGGTGATCACTGACCATTTCTTAAGGGCCTGCAGGCTGGTGCCCCTCAAGGGACTCCCTACAACTATGGACACTGCCAAAGCGCTCTTCCACCACATGTTCTACATCTACAGCCTCCCGGAGGGCACCGTAGGGGAGCCAAATTTTCCTCCCATGTATGGAGCGCCTTCTGTGTGCAGCTAGACATCAATATCAGCCTCACGTCAAGCTACCATCTGCAGGCTAATGGCCAAGCTGAGAGACTGACCAGGAACTTGGCTATTACCTGTACAGTACATATACTGTAGCCAGGGACAGCATATCTAGAGTGAGTTCTTCCCATGGGCAGAGTACACCCAAATCTCACTCACTGCTTGGGTTTCAAGATTTATCCATTTTCTGGTCATGCCATTGTTTACTGATTTGGATTTCTCTATTAAATTCTGCGTATGGATTCTGTATTTCCTGCTTTATATAAAAGGTCAGATATTTCTCATGCTTAATTACATCTATTAAAGCATGTGTTTAGACAACATTCTAAAGGATTTGATCTAAAATTGTTTCCATGAGTCTATGCTAGCTCTAGCTCTAGTTTAACTGTCACCGAAGCAAAAAAGGAGACAAAATGGGACAAAAAGTTATTGTCAGTAACATAATTTTGAATGAAATGTGTTGTATAAAATTAGAAAGGAATGCAAAATGCAGAAGCATTATCACTAGTGCTCTCAGATCTTTGGGTATGTGCTAATCGTCACACCAGTATGTGCTTGTTGAACATTGTATTCCAGATTTAGTCCCCCCTTTGCTGTTATTGGAAGGGCTCCACTAGAATTTGGAATGTGACTGTGGGGATTTGTGTTCATTCAGCCACAAGAGCATTAGTGAATTTGGGCACTGATGTTGGGCAAGAAGGCCTGACGAACAGTCAACATTCCATTTCATGGCAAAAGCGATCAATACTACAGCATTCCAAGATATACAGTACTAGACACTTCTGCTCGCCCAACTTTGTTTGTTTTGGGAAGGTTCGTGCATGGGTGTGAAGTACAGGTGCCCGTATTATTTTGGCCATAGAGCATATTACCAGATACAACGCTTTTTAATTTTAAACTTTCAGACTCTATATTTATGTTTATGACATTTGGCAGATGCTCTTATCCAGAGTGACTTGCTGAAATGCTTTTGAATTCTTTATCAATACATCTATTCCTGTTATTAGCAGGTCACAGATTAAGAAATTGCATCAGTTTAAAAACTCTTTTGGTAGGTAATATAGCTAGACTTTCACACAGACTTTTTTTTAGTGCTACTACATGAAGATTCAGCAGTTGTGCAGTACTAGAGGATCGGAGGAATCATGGTGCAGTGCGGGAAGTTTTCTGACAGACATTTAAATCATCTAACTTGCTAGCCATAGTGATATCTATAGCAATTCAACTACACAATCATCAATCATCCCATGCCTAACGCTTACATTTAAGGGGGAAAAAAAAGTCTGCACCCAATCCCAGCATTGATCTGAAGCAGGTAATGTATAACATCTCCAAGATATATCAAGAGGAATGAGCAAAGACTGACCAAGAATTTTGGAAGTGCTAGAGATTATCACCACTAAGAGGATCGAGAGCTGCTAAGAAGATACAGCAGAGGTTGAAGGTATTTATATAAGCAAACGGGTGGATATAGAGTGCAACTTGAGAATATCTCAGTCACAATTTGAAAGGAAAAAGGAGCATTTTAAGCAGATTTTTGATCTTCTTGTACACTATTATCAAACTATTTGCAGTCAGGCATTAAAATAAAAATACAGACACAGTACAGTATTTATTCTGTTGAAGATTTTTGGTTTATTTTTAATCCTAAAGTTTTTCCTTCAGCATTATTAATAATATTGATTGTATTAAGCACTTTATATTATATACTACTAAAAATAAGATATTTTGGTATACAGCTAGTCAACTAGTTTAGTATGCAAATGCATAAAGCATCCTATCTTGAGCATAGTGTGTACTGTAGATTAATGTTGCATTATGTTCTGATTTTGACATCAGACATCAGGCGTGATGAGTAAACAATATTCTAAACTATAAACACTATACAGAGCATCAGCATATTTTGCTTTAGCTCTTTACTGTGCATTGATATCTTTCTAAACTGTCCAACATTACCACTTAGGGCTGGTCTTGCAAATGTTAGGTTTTACTTTATCAGTGTACTTGTACTTGCTGCTACATTCTCGATATGTGCGATTTAGATTATACTCCTGCTGCTCTGTGTAGTTAGTGTATAATTAATGTTTACTGTTATATAATTATCTATGCTTTCCTGTTCATTTTTCTGTGCTGTGCTACAATTATATGTCATTATACCAGTTATCCCCCCAACCCCACCCCAATGTTATTTATGTAATTATGTCACACCCAATCCTTTGGACAGACACTGGAGTCATTACCTTATCTTGTTGAAAAAGTCCTACCTTAATGACCAACAAATCTTCTTAAATCATCACTGTAAAGAGGCAATAATGGATCTCTAGCCCATTCTTTATGCTCAGTCGTTTAGTTTATCACTGCAGAGCTTAGAGCTTAGATCCTGATGAGTAATTTCGATTGGGCAATAACTAAGTCCACCTACTGTAGCTAGTGGGAACTTTTTTTAATATGAATCTGATTAGGAGAGAAGCCACCATGGATGATATCCCGGTGCCTAATTAATAAGTGCTTTCTAATTAACTGAGCCTGGAAAGCCCCTGAAGTCTGTTTATTTTGATCCATTCAACAAAATGTCTTCCAGGATCAGGTTGGCTTATAGCTCATGAAGCATCAAACTTTAAGATTTTTTTAATTAGATAAAACTGACAATAGAGGAAGGGGGGGCACGGTGGCTTAGTGGTTAGCATGTTCGCCTCACACCGTCGGGGTTCGATTCCCGCCTCCACCTTGTGTGTGGAGTTTGCATGTTCTCCCCGTGCCTCGGGGGTTTCCTCCAGGTACTCCGGTTTCCTTCCCTGGTCCAAAGACATGCATGGTAGGTTGATTGGCATCTCTGGAAAATTGTCCTGATTGTATGAGTGTGTGTGTGTGCCCTGCTATGGGTTGGCACTCCGTCCAGGGTGTATCCTGCCTTGATGCCCAATGACGCCTGAGATAGGCACAGGCTCCCTGTGACCCGAGGTAGTTCGAATAAGTGGTAGAAGATGAATGAATGACAAGAGAGGAAATATTTATACAAAATTTAAAAAAAGGCATAGTTTTTAAAATCACAGTTTTAGTTCCAAATAGATTCTCTTTTCTTGAAATCCTTTCTTTTGCAGAGGCGTACACTTGATGCATGCAATATATACATTTTCTTAGCTTAGTAACTGTGATACGTTTCAAATCTGCTCTCCACCATCTGGCTGCACTAATGATTTTGTCCATGATTAAAAGAACCTAATTACTGAGATCATCTGTAATGTATCTGTAGCCACTGCAATCCATTTGTTGGATTCATTTTACTATCTTTCATCACTGCAAAATTTTTCACCAAAAAATTAAGATTTTGTACGCCTAATATTACCATAATCTAATGTCTGTGTGGCACGCTCACACAATGTAATATCTGTATATTTCAATTCCCTGTTAATTATGTGATTCTTTTTTATTCCAATTGGTCACAGCTAGCAGTCCACTCACCTAGCAGTATGACAATGCAAAGCAGAATAGCGATCAGTGCTCCGGTGCTGAGACCCACAGGGAGGAAGATGGCCTCTGCACTGCAGGTCAGCAGGGAGCCGTCAGAATCACAGCCACACACACGGATGGTCAGGGTGCCGGTGCTGCTCTGTACTGGGTAACCGCTGTCCTCAATCACTACTGGAAGGTGGTAGATCTCCTGAGCACGCCGCCAAAAGCCACTGTGCAGGGTTACAATGCCTGCAGTGTTGTCTGGGTGGATATGGATATGGGAAAAATGTAGGATATTAAAACAAGTAGCAAGACTTTTCTGAAAAGTTTTAGAAAAGTGATTTATTAAAGAATTGTGTAAATTTGAGTGAGTAAAGCTTGGTTTAATATTCAGAACAAGCACTAGAATGGCAAATGTAGAAAAACACTTGAAACGGAGCCTTGTGCAGCAGATAAAAAAATAAAAATAAAAATAAAAAAGACCAAACTAAATTCATCCAACTCAAAGGTTGACCAGTATGAATATCTCAATGAATAGGGTGCCTATTTATTGAGATATGGCAGGATGCATCTGTCAATCTATTTACACTCTTATCTATGTCCATAGCATGGAAGAAGCAATATCTAATCTAAATTAAGTGGCTGTAACTTCTTAAACAATTTCACTTATCAAGGAATAGTAACACAGGCTATTCTCAAAGTAAGCTACATGTTATTGAACTGTTAGTACTGTTGATCACTACACACTCAGAAAGTTTAATGAGTTTTTTCAGTCAGAGAAGTAATGTTTGTTTTATTTGCTTACAAAATCAGCATTTGGGGACTTAGGGACCAACTCAACGTACCCCCTAACTATTTTTCTTGATTGGGTTGTATATTCAAGATTAAACCAGAAATCAATAGTCAGTTCTGTTAAATGATTCCCCATTAGCTGTCCCTTGTTGGTTGCACAGTTAAGATCCTCCAACTGTTCTAAATGACTGTGGACATTCTGAGCTTTCAGAAATGTATGTTAGATTAAAAGATAAACCAGGATTACGGTTCAGGTGGGGTGATTATATCAAAAAATCATGCATATTAAAGAATGGGCATTCTTGCAATGCAGAACGTTGTGTCCTCTCAGAAATACAAAGCATTTTTCATTTTCTCACAAAGACTGTGACCTTATATTTCAGATAACATTTCATGTTAGATCTGGTTTATTTTATTTTTATTCTACATACGTGAATCACTTACTGTGATTACTCTGTTATTTCTACCTCATCAGCATCTGTAGGAATGCGCAATTGTCATTTTTTGTAAGGACTACAACAGCTAGCAGGCTGATACATAATGGAGATGGCCTTTGTGTTAGAGGAAGGTATCAGCTGCCAGGTGCCAGTGGTGTAATTATGAAAATGTAAATCTTTTTGTTTTCAAAATTCAATTCAATGTATTTGTATATTATTATTATTATTATTATTATTATTATTATTATTATTATTGTTGTTGTTGTTGTTGTTGTTGTTATTATTATTATTATTAAAGTAAATAAATTAATTGATACATTCATGTAAAGTTATAAATTAATACAAAATATTAATTTAAAATTTGAAATACTATATTTCTCTAACATCTATACCTAATGAGCAAGCCGGAGGCGATGGTGGCAAGGAAAACCTCCCTGAGAAAACAGCATCTTTAACTTGGATCAAGTTTATTTCTTGGCAGAAATACCATCCACTACATCTCTCAAAACTATATTTCTCGTTTTTAAGAGACTTGATTTTGTTGTTCAGAGACAACATGGAAAAATGTTACAGCAATAAAAACAGGTATTGACATATATTATGCATTAATGGACAAAATTGGTAAGATACTGTACAATCAAGACTGAATGTGATGAGATAGAGACACTCACTTCCAAAATCTTTGATGGTGAAGTTCTTGTTCTTCACCTCTTCCTGTGGTGATTTGAAGGAGAAATTATGTTCTGTCATTGGAATATCTTCATCTTTTGCACTGAAGATCTGAATAACCTACGGATAAAGGACTGGTTGGTAAAAGTGGATCAATTATTGAGTGGATGTTCAGTAGTTTTTCCTGTGGTCATCATCAATATAAATGTATATAAGTAACAGATAAAGACCTACAGGCCACTCTTCCATAGAGTAAATGTTCATAGGTCCAATGTTCATACAGTAGGTCCACCATCAGGCAAAAACTGAATAAGAAGATGTGCGTGGCAGAATAATGAGGAGGAAGCCATTATTCTGCAAAAAAGATCCCTGCTGGCTGACTGAAGTTTGCCCAAGACTATGTAGATGAGGCAGATGTCTATAGGAAGAATGTTCTGTGTGTGATGAAACTGATATTTCAGTTTAAATAAAAAGTTAAGATTGGTGAAAACCAAACACTGAATTCTAACATATGAACCTCATCCCTAAATTAAGTATAGGGCGTATGCATAAGTAGTATGGCATTTGGGGCTGCTTTACTGTCCATATCCATGCTTTATATCAATATCTGTATTTGGATTAACATTGGTGTTGGCGTGGCCTAAACTAGAATGGATTTCTGTTTTCTTTATTGAATTAAAAATCAACTCTTCCACTACGATAGCAGAAACACTGAACAACACAGGGAAGTAAAACTGCCAGTTCAGTCAGCATGGCCTGTAAATTCTGCCTCTCACAGTTCCTTAAACTTGGCTGTATCACACGAGTACATTACTCTGAAATAGAGATGAATAGGTAGGACTTATTTTATAAATCTTACTTGTGCGCTTATTCTTTTGTTGGTACTTGCATATGATACATGTATTCAGTTAGGTCTATTTCCCAAAACCACATAAGCACACAATTTGCCCACATTTAATCCACCTGATCAGGCAGTTAATACACACGACTGAATAAATGTTGATTAAGCAAGCATTCGTATGTTAATATCTGTCCTGCAAACTTGATACCTGACTGCTCGCCTGTGCTGGTCATGTTGGCGATGGCGTGGCATAGACCGAACAGACCCAAATGCAGGGATAAAGACGACTATGGTTTATTAGATGAAATCATAATGAAAGATGATTAAACTTAAACAAACATAATATTAAGCAAAACGCGAACACTTAGAAACTATATGAAATAACTAAGACAAAAACAAGTTTACTTGAAAACATGAAAACAAAACATAAATGCGACAGCATCTAACGGCAAACCTAGTGCATGTTGGAATGGTACTGTATAAGTAACCAAGCACATTAGGAGTAGTGGGAAACGGGTGAAATCATACAAGACATCTATCACATGACCATCATCACATGACCATAACTACAATACCCCTGTCAGCGTGCCTCAGTGCTCCAGCAGGGTGACGTCCCAGGCTCTGGTAACCTACTTGTGCACAGTTTTTTTTTATGTGTAACACAATGTTAGTCCTGATGCTCACTTCCAGTACATGAATTTACTGTAAGTTCATTTAGAACACATTGTCTGTTTATTTTGAATAATGTAGTAAAATTTGTTACTACCCTACTAGTATAGGTAACGAGATCAGATGCTTTTTGTGTTTACGTTCTCAGTGAATGCATTTCACTGAGTATTATTGAAGATACTTCAGCTGAGAATGCTTTACTGTCACTCTCTGTGTCTATGTAAGCACTTTGTGTGTTTTCTTTCCATTTCTGAATGACTGGCCAAAATCTGTCACCATAGGACTGACTATTTATACCTGACACTCTGAATGATCATAATCTGCCTCATGCAGTTGCATCACATATCTCATATTTTATCCTCTGCTGCTCATGCCTGCTCCAGCACCATCCTGCCCTGCTGTTAACATCACCTGCTGCATTGCTGCTATGAACACTGCAGGTGCATGTTGAACAAAGCGATTAGCTCTGAGCTAATGCATCACTTAGCCACATGTGCCCAACCCATCATGAACATCCGTCAGCCCATGCTGCTCAACCACCTGATCACTGCCAGGTAGTTCATCATCACAGCGTGCTAACAAATTTGTCAAATACCCAGAAATCCAAACAACTAGAGCTAATCCCTCATCAAAGTCACCAAATATGAAAACAAAGATTGGTAGATCTGAATAAATGTTTATGCAGTTTTATAATATCGTAAAGTTTAAAGATCAATAAGCAAAGTTATTTTTCTGTCATTATTCTGTTACCATTACTCTAAATGTATTTTTTTATCCTTAAGAAGCTAGTTGCATAAATTAACTCAAATGTAGAATAATACCTAGTATCAATCACTCCTAGGTTGTCTCCTACTATAGCCGTGTCCAAGGCCCCACCTCCAACCCCCCAAACACACATACACACACATACACACACTCAGCTACAACTGCCCTGCAATTTTAATGAATGCACTGGTATGCAAAGGGTCATAAATCATCTTAAATGGCTCATTAGTCCAGAATTGTTCTATGACTTGAATCTTCTCACAACACCTTGTTGTGCTCACTTTCCTTTCTGTTTTTTATAAAAACCTTGTTTGCCTGTGTGTGTTAGTCTTTGTGTGTGTGTGTGTGTGTGGGTGTGTGTGTCTGTGTGTGTGAGAGAGAGAGAGAGAGAGAGAGAGAGAGAGAGAGAGAGTTAAAAATTGAACCATATATTGCTAAACACTCACCTGTCCTACTTTGGCACCTTCACACACATAGGTCTCGTAAGGTATAGCCAACTCAGGAGAAAACTCATTGACGTCTAACACATGAATTGTGACTGTCACTTTGCTGGTTAGGACTGGATTATCTGTAATAAATAAATAAATAAATAAAAAGGGAGAAAAAGCACAGAGATGGTGCTTTAGACATTGTGCTGATAATTTGAGATTTTCTCATTATATGTTCTGTACCTATTATATTCTTATTGCTTAAATAAATGCAGTGCTTTGTTTTCAAGCACCAAATAATATTTTTATGTAGAACAGAAAGAAGAGAAAGCTTCAGGGTCTGTAAGAAAGACACCTTGAGGATTACAATTTTGTAACATGAATTCAACACAACACACTAATACATCATATGTATTATGTCAAGCCTTATGGTGTTCCAAAGCTGGACAGAATTTATCAACTGTATAACACTGACATCATGTGGTCATATTAAGAAACACTCAGTAAAGAAGCAGAATTAAATTTACATCTTGTATTTCACATGCATGAGAAACAGAAGACCATTAAAACATCTTTATATTGGTTATTATGGATTCTTCGGCGATGCCTCCACCACTAACTAAGTCTAGTAGTTCAGGTCACTTATTTGTATGCCTATAATACCCTAATAATATGCTTCAAAAGGAAGGAAGCTGTTAAAAAACAGAGATGTTTGATCTTCTTTTGACCTTGAACATGTTTAGATCAGTTGCAAAATCTAATTGGTTACAATGAGGATTATATATAAACGAAACTTTCAGTCACTTATTCTTTAGAAATTGCACTCATGAGAATCTCAATCTCAGAGGGTCAGACGTTTGAAAACCAAGATGCAGTAACCTTAGCTAACTAGTCGTCGAAATCTTTAGCTAAGCGTATAATTGATATTACTGCTATCAGTTAGCAGGGACATCTAGAGTCAATAAAACAGCCAACATACAAACAAACAAAAGTTATAAATGAATAAGATGCATAGAAACATTCTAGATATTATGCTATTTGTGGGCTTAGTAGATTTGAATAAATACCCATGAATCATTGATATCAGCTATGAATTATTCAATAACCAGAGTGAAACTAATGTCCTTATTAAAAGTCTCCTGGCAGTTTAAGGAGTCAAAAGAGCCATTAACTACCACAGACATTGCCTCATGGCAAACTGGCAACAATTCACATGTACAAATAGTTCATATAAACAGCTCCAAAAGTTAGTGTTAGAGTTAAAGATGAGTTTAGGAAACAAATTTAAATTAGTGCAGTTATTATAAACTGTGATGTGTAAATGTACATTTTAATATTAATATTAATCATTTACTTGCCCTAAAAAGTGGTTTATATGTAATTATTATTTAATTGAAAAATGATGAATTGAACATTTATAAATTATGTATATACAAGAATAAAATACATTATAGGTACAGATTAGATTAGATTAGATTAGATTAGATTAGATTAGATTAGAATAGATTAGTTTGTCATTGTGTAAAGTACATGTGAAATGCATTTAGCATCTGCCAGAACCAGAAGTGCAACCAGGAGTGCATAGTGGTATATTTATAATGAAGTACGAATAAAATATGATCAGGAATAAAGCATTTATGATGACTTTTATAAACTGCTTGCTAATGCCTATTACTGTACAAGCAATACTTTCTAAATGATAAATTAAATATTTACTCATGCTGAACTAATGCTTCGTAGCGTGCAGTCATTAACATTTATTACAAATTACAGTAATGCATTGCTACACTACATTGTTCATCTATAACTCAATGCCCTTATTTATTTATTTATTGACTAAAACTTAGATTTAAATGAATGAAAATGAAAGTTTAAATTAGATTTTCTCAAAACATGTAAATACACGTTGCTCTCAAATTATTGTAGCACAAACTGTGCTGAATATAGTTTAGAGAGTCTGAAATAAATTCAATATAAGTAACTGAAATAAGTTACTTATTTCATTGAACAAACGTCAAAATATCTCCAGCATCCAAAAACACCCCAGACTCCAGACAGTTAAAAAGACAGAACTATTCAGTATGTTCTTAAAAGATGTAATGCTGTGCTATCAATATAAACCTAAATAACTTTTCAGACTGATTAGTGATTATATTTCAAATATTCTTCTGTCACCTATTACTTCTTAAACTGCCAGAAGATTTACATCACGCTTATTATTACTATTACAACCCTTAGTAGTAGTTTCTGGAAAATTCATTGCTGTTACTACAACTTTATGATTAATAACAAAATAAAAAAATAGGAGCTTTCAGAGGTTGACAACAGGAGATAATGTCACCCAGGTGACGACATGGCTAGCACACGGAAAGCCAGGTCAAAGTGAACCCAGCAGACCTACAGTGTTAAACTTGATTACTTACAGCCATGATGTTGTTTGAATTCTGTGTGTGCGGTGCAGTGGGGACATCAGTGTGGAATGAACTTTTATAGATTTGATCCGTGATATGAGTTTGTGGTGGCTAAAGGGATGGCTTAGAGAAAAAGAGATCTATACTCATCCCCTCTGGGGTCCCATATACAGCCAAGACCTTTGGCTGACCTTGATGGAGAAAAGCAATCTTCCTGGCAATACAGTGATGTGTAGAAGTGTGTGTGTGTGTGTGTGTTAGTGAGTGCAATTATGTGTGTGTGTGCGTGTGTGTGTGCGTGTCCTTATAGGTGTGTTTAGGGGTTGCGAAGACGTCGCGTCTCTGTGTCAGATCTGCTGAAGTTTGGAGCCATGCCATTCAACCTAAAGTAAGTTATAATGAGAAACCTTTCAATGTTTCCTGTCCTGCTTATTTGATTGAAATTTCACAATGAATTTAACTACACTAAATTGTTCAAGGCCCAGCTGTGTGAAACGATAAGCCTGTCACACAAAATGTCTTCTCTGTCTTCTGACTAAATGGAGCTATGGCCTGTGGTGTCTGGTGTGAAGCTAAATGTCAGCACACTGCCAGGATCCTGCCAGAGATCCAGACAAAGGCTGTCAACATTAAAGGTTATTGGTGCAGTTTGTCACCAGTTTGTCATTTACAGTAGATTTATGACCATTCTCTGATGGCTATAGGTTGTTTTTTCTTTAAGTCAGAAAGAAAAATATCAGGAAATTTATTTTTAGTGAAAAACTATATTTAATTCCACGGACATTTGTGCAGAAATATTTACCTTTTATTTTTTTAAGTATATGACTTAGTATCTATGATGCAAGTGTGAAAATAGCATTGTGTTCATAATCCAAAAATCACTGTCATAGCCTATAGTAAGGGTTTATAGAAGGCTAGAAGACAAGGCTTAGAAATGCACACATACAATAAATGAGTCTTTGCAACAACAGGAGGTTGAAAAAAATGCTGAATGAAGTCAAATAACATGACATAATAAGAGTTCAGGCTTTGCACCATGCCCTGAGGGATGCGTGACTATATACTGTAACTGTGATTTATCTGTCATTTATAATTAATTATAAATTAGTTTTTTAACTCTTGTATAGCTGTTGCTCTCAAACAAACATAACAAAATAAATGATATTAACATTCGCTTTTGTGAATGAAAATAATAATAATAATAATAATAATAATAATAATTTGTCAATGTACCAATTTAAATGTCATATAGACATAAGCACTTTGCTATTTATTTTGAGTGAATTTAGTTCTATTTCTTTATCCACTAGATGGTGCCGTGCTCTTAAGTGACTCATCTATGCCTAGCTCTTTGCACTTTATCACTGGGCCTGAGGTCCTGTTAAGGTTCTAAACTCAGTATGCTGCATAAGGAATTCGTTTGGAGTAGGAATAGATGGGAGATTTTCTAGATTGTCATAGTTGCTGCTAATATGATATTAGAGATCGTGGCCTGTTTTAAAGGTTCACAAGCTGACTAGCCTCTAATTAATTTCACGCAGCCAAATGCCCACACGTTTGCTGCATTAACAGAAACAAGGTCTCAAGAGCATGCTTCTCATTACCAGCAACAAGTGCACTATTTTAGGACACAGTGCTGACTCATCATCTCAGACAGTATCGTCAGCAGTATTATTTCTGATTTCATATTCTCTATTCTACAACATGTGTGACTGCACCTGGCTCAGGAGGAGAGAGAGAGAGAGATAAAGAGAGAGGGAGAGAGGGAGAGAGAGCGAGAGAGCGAGAGAGAGAGAGAGAGAGAGAGAGAGAGAGAGAGAGAGAGAGAGAGAGAGAGAGAGAGAGAGAGAGAGAGCATCTGGGTATTTGCCTGCAGGATTATAAAGCAAATTTTAAGTTGTGATATATGATATTTACAAAACTTGTAACTTGTCTTCTTCTTCTTCTTCTTCTTCTTCTTCTTCTTCTTCTTCTTCTTCTTATTATTATTATTATTACAATAATAATAATAGCAATAACAACAACAACAACAACAACAATAATAATAATAATAATAATAATAATAATAATAATAATAATAATATAGTTGATTTTATTAGCTTTATTCATCTTATTCATCTTACTAATCTTAATAAAATTAAATCAATGTACATTTTTAAATTTGGGACTATGGCTCAGTCGGTGGTGTGATTTAATGTGAGCCCTGGGATTACATTAATTCTGTAAGATTCTCTCTTTACTATCAGTGCCTACTAACGACTGATATTATCGATGTGAGCTTCCAACACTGAATGAACAAGTCTCACTGCAACAGAGAACCAGAGTTTTACAGACTTGTTCATCTCCCAACAACTCTACAAATTAGCATTAACTAACTGTAATTAGCATATCAGCAGCATGAGATACAGTAAGACATTAACTTTAATGGGGTCATGAGAATTTTCTGGTTTTCTAAATACAATCTAAATACATTTCTATACGTATTTAATTTTGCTAGCCTTAAATCATTAAGGCTAAATTTAGCACTGTAGTTTTAAAACATGTAACAAGGTGTTAAAAATCGTTTGGTAATTAACACTTGATCGCTGTCTAGGAAGACCATTTAAGAGATATTACCTTGCATAACTAATTAAATTGGAGAATAAAACCGCTTTAATCAGCTACAGTAACAGCTGAAGGTCGTAGAAAGGAAATGAGCATGTTGTTAAACTGATAAGGTCAAAGCAACAAGACAGACACTTTAACAATGAAACCCATTCAAAGGAGACATAATATTTCAGCTCATCGTTAAATACTTTGAGACCATTTGGGGAAAAGTAAGCATACTTACTAACTTTAGTTGCCACAACAGTAATGTTATGTTGGACTCTGGTCTCCCTGTCCAGAAGCTCGTTAGTGGAGATAGTTCCTATTACAGGGTCAATGTCAAAGAAGCTATCCAGGTCACTTTTCCAGTCAATAGAATACCTACAGGGATAAAGTAAAAAAAAAACCTCAATTACTAATAACTGTACAGATTCTATAGGATTCACATTACTGACAAACCTAAATGGGTAACATTCGGCCATAATTTCCAGCTTGATCATTAAAAAAAGATGCTTCATCCATGAATGAAGCATCAAATGGTTATGGCTGAGAGATGCTATATTAGAGTATGTTACATAGTAATTTGTACGTTTCTGGTTCACCAGTTTGATTAGATAAGTGAAATTTCAATTCCATTCCAAACTGGGATGTTTCATTGTTTGTATCACTCGGCTTTGACTGTGTTAAGCATGTAAAATTCTTCTAAAAAACATCTAGAACCAGTCTCACTTAAATCATTACAATAAAATTTGTATTACAGTAATGATAGTAGGTAGTAGATCTTTAGTGCACATGCCAAATTATAATTTTTTTTATGATTCTGACCAGAAATAAATATAAAAGTTCTGGTATTTTAAATCTAAGAAAGCATGTCAAAGGATGATGAGGGAAGCCAGTTTCATCAGATGCACCTTTAACAGGAATTTATAAATCATTGTGAGCTATAGCTACCCACCTAGACAACAGTGAGTGTGGCTTCTTCAAGATCTTTTTCATTTATGGAGTAAATATAAACTAAAATTGTTTGAAATTTTATCAGCAATATTATTGTGAAAATACTAAAAACGTCTATATTACCAGAATCCAGTATGCAATCATTTGTGTAGATAACATAGACATCTATTTTGCATAGCTGTGCTGCTGAATCTGTCCAAACGGAAATGTATAATTGGAAATCATTAGCATAGAAGTACAAGATTTTGCTTGCTGATTACTTGTCCAATTAAGAGGGAACAATAAGTTATGGATTGTTTCTAAGGCTTTCTCAAAAACTGATGCATGTTTGTATGGTGTTCATCCTCGCATTAGAAGATATATACTACATGTAGGTCACAAGGAGCTGAAATTTAAAATCTGCACTGGATGCACATGATCCTCATGAGATGGAGACTTTCGGAGAGAAAATAATCTGCATTAGAATGAGAAAAGCTTTCCTATGAATATGTTCAAAACTCCTAGCTGAAATAGAAAAAAGGTTGAAAAGTGTTGAAGTTAGCAAAGGATGCTTTTGCTATTTTCTTCTTTCAGGCATTACAGTATGTGCTTTCCATATAGAGTTCTAAGGCATGACTTTTAAAAGCTGTTCCATACACAAGGGTGCATTCAATGGCATTGTTTAGTGGTGAGTGAGTGCAGCACCAGAGAACAATGCTAAAAGTTTTTAAATAATTCAACATGGACAAAAAGTAAATGTATATATTGAAGTAACTCCTGGAGAAGGGGTTATTTGTTTGGCCATCAGAGCATTGGAGCCATCACGTAGCACTTATACTGTGGTCAGGACTATCAGGAGGAAAAAAAAAATTCTATTAACCTGGAGTGAGAAATAAAGGAATGAGGAGAGAAAGCAGTCTAGTCTCTTACAAAAAAATACAGATGGATCACTCTGAAAAAACTTTATGTGAGTGATTTTCCCGACACAGTCAAGATCTATTTGTCTTATTAGAGGAATACTTCTAACTTATTAACTTTATCCTACCACGTACCATTTCCATTCAGATGGGTGTGGTCTCTACTGTCGAACGACAGAAGGGTTTACTGAATGATTTAATGAGCATGGAAATGATTTAGATCGATTGCTATAGCCTATCCAATCACAAGATCTCAAATCAGCTGAAGGTCAATGGTAGACTGTTCTGTTAGCTCATGGAGTCCCGACACGTTAATTATTTTACAATCCTATGTGTGTTTTCAGATACATACCTGACCAAGCTATTTCCTGCATCCAAATCCTGAGCAGTCACTGCTCCAATAATGGTGCCTGCTGGTGTGTCCTCATAAACATCCATTGTGTAGTATGGTTTACTGAAAACAGGAGGCTCATCCACATCCAGAACATTAATCTTGACAGTTGCTGTGTCTTTAAAAGGACCAAAACTGTGAAACCGTGGGTCCAAGTGTGCATTTGATGCTTCAACTGTAAATGTATAGGCCTTCTTTGTCTCGTAGTCTAGAGGCTGTGGAAGAACAAAAACAAATAAATAAATAATCTAGCATATGACTCATATTAATGCAGGCAATTCTTTGCTCCTTCTGAGTGTAATCAATGAAGCGTAAGTGAATATCTAAGTACTAGTCATTGCATCAAGCTAGTGTTCATAGATATCATGTAAATTTGTGTGTTTATTGGTGTGTTATAGGCAGTGTTGCCAGGTGTGTGTCAGAAATGAGATACATTTAAACTACTAGCATACTGTATTGATTCTCATAGCCAATTTTTAACTCAGACTAAAAATATGACAATATGAGAACCTTCATAAAATGATTTAAAAATAGTATTTCTTCTATTACTGCTTGTCAATTTGTCAATCAAATCTGGCAACCCTGTCAGAGTACTTTCACCCGCAGTTTTCTGATGTAATCAACTTCCCAATTTCATACATTAAACATGGCTTAGAGTATGTTTCTGATTATTAAAATAGTACAGAAAATGTAAAAAGTCTAAAATTTTAATCGTCAGTTTTATATGCCATACTGTAACCTTCTGAAAACACCTTCAGTATCATTAAATCCATTAAAATAAAATCATATGTAAACCAGTTAAATATCTTTCACACTGCTTACCTGTTCTGTCATGAGTCGCTATTTAATGAAAGCTTCATTTATTTCATTTATTAACATATTATCTTTGCACTGAACTTGCATTTCCCAGTCTTACTTTAGTTCCAGTCTCAGTCTTTCTGACAGCTTTATGGGTGACCATTTTCACCACTTCACATCAGCGCCACTTCACTTCACACAGAGGGCATCTAGTTTGCATGATGAGCTACAGCAGTTGTAAATTGAAAAAAATTCAGCTGCACTAAAACTGTATGCATGGGATTTGGCAAGCATCTATCTATCTATCTGTCTGTCTGTCTGTCTGTCTGTCTGTCTGTCTACTTGTTGTATTAATAAATTTTGCACTACAATGAGTCTATGTTCATCAGTGTTAACCAGATAAAATCATCCACAAGTCATTTGTATAAACCAATATGAATTTAGTTGATAGAATATAATATTGTTTAAGAAACTAAAAAGATAAAGACTCTTTGAAAGCCAATTGTGTGGGTCATATCTTTGGCTACAAGGAGATATAAGCGAACTTGTGATGCCCGAGATCACCCTGAGAGTTTTCTGACATCAATTTCTGTTTCTCTGAACATTCTTTGGTGGAAAACACACTTGTTTGAGAAATCCCACAGCATTTATCACAAAGGTCAAAGAAACCTACACACACACGCACACACACATGCGTGCACATACACACACAACACACACACACACATTCACACACACAAACCCACAAGATACAATGGATAGAGAACACTAGAGAAAATGCTTTTTTTAAATGCTATTTTGTATTTTTTTAAATGCAAAACAGGGGTGCACGGTGGCTTAGTGGTTAGCACGTTCAACTCACACCTCCAGGGTTGGGGGTTCGATTCCCACCTCCGCCTTGTGTGTGGAGTTTGCATGTTCTCCCCGTGCCTCAGGGGTTTCCTCCGGGTACTCCAGTTTCCTCCCCCAGTCCAAAGACATGCATGGTAGGTTGATTGGCATCTCTGGAAAATTGTCCCTAGTGTGTGATTGCGTGAGTGAATGAGAGTGTGTGTGTGCCCTGTGATGGGTTGGCACTCCGTCCGATGACGCCTGAGATAGGCACAGGCTCCCCGTGACCCGAGGTAGTTCGGATAAGCGGTAGAAAATGAGTGAGTGAGAGTAAATGCAAAACATTTTATCTGCAGCCACCTGACAGTATATGAATTTCAAAAAAAAATTCTCAAATTTTTATTTTATTAAAAAAAAAAAAAAATTTTAATAAAAGATTTACCTCATGGGGATCAGTCACAAGTCAACAAAAGGTGTTGGGAAGATATAAAATCATTCTTCAAATTTGATTGTTGCAAAAACAGCAGTTGTGTGTATGCAATGTCATTGAAATGTAAAGTTTAGAATGAGTTTTAAAGTCTCCATTTAAAGTTTATGAACAACTTTACTCCCTAACAGGGAGAATGTGCATTATCATGGAAATTTAAAACTGGGATTGTGCTGATAATTACCTTTTCAAAGTAAGAACTACAGCTGGAACTGTTTCAATGTAATATACACTGGCTTGTCCACTTTTCAAATATGAAAAGCATGGCAATATCACATTATGCATCATGCTCCTTGGCAGTGTGCTGAAAACTGCTCAATCGGTATGTTTTGACTAAAGTCATATGGCAGTCCAGAATGAATATTCCCTCATTTATCAGGTGAATGAGATTCCAATAAGCCACGACATTTTTCTGAACTGCTGATGGGTTGCCTTAAGGAGAAATTGGGAAATCAATATGCTGTGGTGATGATGGTGGGAAGGGAGGAAGGGAAAAAGATCCTCCATTCTGCTTCTGACCACTCTTCAGCAGTAGATGTGCAAGCTGATTAAATGTCAGAAGAATCTGTCGAATTATTGAGGGTTGTGAGGGCAAGCCAAGCAAGAGTGTCAAGTGCATCATTGCCCTTTTACTGTAGCATGTGCAACTGCCCACATCACAGCAATATCCCTAGTTAATTATTCTGCAGAGAGATATGTAGATATGTGGAGAGAGAGAAAGAGAGAGAGAGAGAGAGATAGAGAGAAAGAGTGTTTGAGACAGCAAGAGGCAGAAAGAAGATGCTATGATATTGAGCTGATGGATGAAATTTTATAGGTAATTTGAGCATTTACGCATCTGAGCATTGCACGCCAGATGCAGTAAGATGTTTCTGCTGGTTCCCAGACATAATAAGGCTGTATCTTGTGCAAAATAACTTTAAGGACAAAAATGGTATGCAAACCTTAAATTAGACTTTATGCACCATGCAACATAAAAAATGCACTTTGCCAACCTCATACATATGCATTTAAGGGAAGGTCAACTCTAAAAAGGTGGGGAAAAGGAAAGTACACCTAATTACATATTTACTTCGATGGACAATTAGCGGATGGCTTGGATTGTGTGTGTAATTTTATCAAGCATATCATCATAAGAAGTTATTACCGTAATTATAATTTAACAAAGAAATTCAGCATATTAAACAGGACTGGCTTTTGTTTAGCAATGCCACTGTCAAACACAAAAAAATGAAGTTGTATCTTGTTATCTTTATTCTGTACATCATTTCATTTAAACCAATTATAAAGTCATTCACAGACATAGACACTTCATTAATACTGTACATGATCTTGCTTTTTAAACTTTTCATTTTCTCTTTGGTGCAAGAGTTTTTGACAGCATTGCTGTTAATATGTTATGCTTTTAAACAACAATTTGATCTTTACATACAGCGTATTTAGTAGGCAGTTTGAATATATACAGTACTGTAGCACATGCAACGTTTTTTATGAATCTGTGTAGTTAATATAAAAAACATACCATGTGTTTTATTTGCTACTTCTATAATATTTACTTGTCAACATATACAATTAGTGAATTGGAGTCTTATCAATGTAATGCATACAGGTCAAATAAGTGTTCTTTTTTCCCACACTTCCAGTGCCTCACACACTGTACATACATTTGAATACAAGTCATTAAAACACCTTTGTTTGAAAGAACACTCCCTTCTACCAATACAGTGTGTTTACTTGACCAACCCCTATTTTCATATTGTGTTTCCTATGTAGTGAATGACATGACACTAAATGATTGATTCATAATAGGCTTTTCACCGTGTTTATCTATTTATGTATTTAAAGATACAGGGGAGGAGAGGAAGAGAGAAACTGCTCAAACTTTACCAAAGTGAGACACTTTGAATTCAGGACTTCACACTCAAAACGTCTTTGATATGATAATGAGATCTCTCATTGCACCCGCTGTAGAAGCCAGCAAAGACATTCACAGATCTTCACCAACTGCATCAACACCAGCTGTGCAAATTGAATAATTGTCTATGTAAGGCCTGAATCAAAGAATCATGAACATATGTGCTTATTGCTAAATAAGTCATCTTTTGGTCCTGCCTGCTTACACAAATATGAGATTATCATATACTTTATGATAAACAATACAGTGAAACAGTTCAATTACTTTAATCCTATAAGAACTGCAATCCCCAGGCTGTCAATATGGATCATTTACTTCAATCAAAAACCTACTGTGTAAATCTTCTACATTTAAGAGTATCCAGCCATTTCGTTCAGGGCTTACACTGGTGTTTTTGTGTAGATAAGTCTTTACTCACCATCTAAATGTTCTACACACATTTCAGAATATTTTGACTTAACATTTTATGCACTTTGTATTTACAATTATAGTGCATGAGGTTGTTTACTGAGTAATAGAGCTCATAAGATTGTATAATAATATACGTAGAGGATAGCCTGTTCAACTGTACCATTTTTTAAAGTTCCTAAACAATGATGTACTTTATAGATTTCATACCTTAAAACATTCATTTCTGTGTAATATTCATTTGATGGTAGCCTAGAAAATATGATAGAATGACATAGTTCTAGTAGATCACCATAATGTACATGTGGAGAAGCACACAAAGCAATTGGCCCTTTTAAAATATGTTTATGTTGTCTTTATATTATCGCATATTATATGGCATATAATGGGTACTTTCAATTAACCGTGATGCTTTTAAAGGTAAACAATTTCAAAAGATCTGCGACTGTTGCAGTTAGGAGTAGGGATGCACCGATCCGAGATTTTTCGGATCGGTATCGGCGCCGATCCAAGCATTTTGAGTGGATCGGGTATCGGTGGTGCGTGACCGATCCAAATCCGATACCCGTGGTCATGTGGTGTCGGAACCATTATATGTGGGTGGGACAGGACCCACCCACTTTTTAAGACCAATAATATTGGACCCATCCACTTTTACCGTCTCTATTCAGCGCATATGTCTTTTTTTATTACTTTTCAGAGTGCCGCCAGTCGAATCCATTCTGCTTGAGGAATGCCCTTATAAATTAAACTCCATTCCACGTTTTACCTACAGCATTGACCACGCTCCTTCTTCCTGAAATCCATGGGTGTTGGAACCATTATATGTGGGTGGGACAGGACAGGCCCACTTTTTATTTGTTTCCGACGCCCATGCCCGTGGTGGTTGCATAATGAACAGCAAACATCATAGACTATTGCTTAAACTTCTAAGAAAAATACACTCACTCATTCATTTTCTACCGCTTATCTGAACTACCTCGGGCATCATCGGGCATCAAGGCAGGATACACCCTGGACAGAGTGCCAACCCATCGCAGGGCACACACACACTTTCATTCACTCACGCAATCACGCACTACGGACAATTTTCCAGAGATGCCAATCAACCTACCATGCATGTCTTTGGACCGGGGGAGGAAACCGGAGTACCCGGAGGAAACCCCAGAGGCACGGGGAGAACATGCAAACTCCACACACACAAGGCGGAGGCGGGAATTGAACCCCCAACCCTGGAGGTGTGAGGTGAATGTGCTAACCACTAAGCCACCGTGCCCCCCTCGATGAATAACATAACATAAGTGAATTTATTTTTTGATATCTGTTGCTGTTCAGAAATTCATCCATTTGTGGTCAATGTCTATTATAGTGTTTATTCATCAAACAGAACACATATCTTGCAATAATGCATCTCTAGTTCCTGCATGTATTATAAAAAAAATTAACGATATGGTTAAGTGAAAACTTGTTTTTGTCATCTACATGCCAAAGCATGTCTATTAGTCTTTTCTTTTGGTGTAGCTCCTGGTTCATTTTGTTGTTTTCTTTACAAGAATGCTCACACTGTGGAGACCCATCTGCTTCTCCCTGGTGTTTTCCTCTTTTGGAAACCAAAAAAAGGATGCTGCATTTTTAATACGGCCTGGATTTGTTTTTGTTGAGTGCACTATTACAATAGCTCAAATGCTTTTTGGGCTGTCTATTTTTTCTTTTGCTTTCTTTCTTCTTACTTTCCCTCTAGAGTGAATGAACAAATGGATTTAAAACAAGCACAAGGATGCGTTAAGTGGAAGCATGCTCAGCTTCCTATGGAGGTCCCCAGGGCATCAGTGGCACCTTTTGTGCAGTACTGCGTGTGGGCCGCATGTGCTTGTGTCTGCTATATCAAACACCTGAGACAATTGCTGGAAAGCTTTTCTTAGATTTTGAAGCAGAAACCCAATGATTACTTTTCATTGTTTTAGTGTCATTAAAAAAAAAAAAAAAAAAAAGTAATAGTATGCTTTAGGAAATAATGATGCCAGAAAAGCTATACCCTGAATCACATTAAACATGGTTAAATTGTAATATTTGTTTTAAGCTTACTGATGTTAATGCTAATTTGTTTGTTTTTATTTCCATGACAACTCTGGCATCACTTGGGGCATTGCATAATTGGAAACGTATGGCATACCGGTCAGGTTTCAATATTACAACTAAAAATAAAAGCACTTCTTTCTTCACTCACCAATTTGCAGTGATGTCCATTAGATGTCCAGATTGCAATGCTGCTATACAAAGAGTTATAGTATAGGCAAAGACTCGGCTCAGCTAATTAGTGAAATACAAGATGTCAAGCATTATGGGTTCATAGAAAATAAGCTAGCTTGATACATCATATCTGCTCTCTCCAACCAGATCATCTTAGACTTCAGGTACACAACCCCCAACACTCTTGGCTGGACAAAGAACTCACCCATTGGTCAACTTTCTGCTTCAACAACTGCCTCCAAAGCCAGTTTATGAGCCACTGTCTCTCCACCACAGTGAAAAACCCAGAGCCACGTAACAACACTATAATCCCGAAGGAAAATTAGGATCTGCTACAGGTATTTAGAAAGGTGCGTGCAACCCATGTGCCTCCACACCGACCTTGGAATTGTGCTATCAATTGTGCTTTTCTGAACATATCACCTCCCAAGAGTACCTAGGTAGGTTCATCCCTCTACATTACCTGTCACCTGAACTTTATTTTGTATAGCGCCTTTAAAAGTAGCATCTCAAAGCACTTAACATATAAAGATTAAATCAACAGATAGACATAATATTACAGGCCCTAAAACTAACCATACAAAAAAAAAAAAAAAAAAATCAATAAATAACAAACAAAGTAATCACAAAAAAGCATTTTTTTTTTTTTTTTTAGTTTTAAGGTGGCATTTAAAAACACCCAGGGATTCTGCAGTCCTAATCTCTGAGGGCAGGGAATTCCACAATTTGGGAGCCAAAGAAGAAAAAGCCAGATCACCCATAGTTTTTAGTCGTGTTGTTTGGATAGTTAGAAGACCAGCTTTAGTAGCTGCGTAAAGCACGTGTAGGAATATAGAGGGTTAACAGCTCACACAAATATTGAGGGGCCAAATTATTCAAGGCCTTATAAGTGAGCATGAGAATTTTAAAATCAATACGAAAACTAACAGGAAGCCAGTGCAATTTTTCCAGGATAGGCGTGATGTGCTCCCTTGCACTGGTCCTAGTCAGAATTCTAGCAGCTGAATTTTGTACCAACTGTAATTTACTTAGGGTAGCTTTAGGAACTCCTGCCATCAAAGCATTACAGCAATCAATACACACAAAAAAAAGTGTTGATTTACTTTTCAGCCACAGAGAAAATCAACATGGGACGTAATTTGTTAATGTTTCTGAGACAAATGTTAAATTGGCATCAAATATTACCCCCAAATTCTTTTGTTTAGTTTGGAATTGTAAAGCAGAGCCATCCACACTTAAGATTATGGACTCTGCTTTATGCAACTGATGAGGTGAACCATTAAGCCTCACTTCAGTCTTGTCACTGTTAGGACAAAGAAAATTTTCAGACATCCATTTCTTAATCTAAGTAAAACATTGAAAAAGAAAAGACACAGGCATATTGATATCTGGTTTTGAACGTATATAGATCTGAGTGTCATCGGCATAAAAGTGATAGTTAAGACCAAATGATCTTAAAAGCTGGCCAAATGGAAAAATGTAAATACTAAAAAGTAATGGGCCCCAAACTGATCCCTGAGGAACACCAGATTGCACTACACCGACCTCAGACTTGCAGTCACCCATCACAACAAACTGTTATGATCAGAGAGGTAGGACTTAAACCACTTTAATGCAGAATCAGAAACTCCAAAGATAGTCTCTAGGCGGGTGATCAAAATTGAGTGATCTATAGTGTCAAAAGCGGCACTAAGATCAAGAAGAATCAGTATAGATAGACGGCCAGAATCAGAAGCCATTAACAAGTCCAGAAACACCACGTGCAGCCACTTGCAACATTCACAGCAACCCATGCAAACTGTTTCCTTGTACTTTCTTCTTCAGAAACATAACCTGTGCCAAGGCCACTTACAACATTGGAAACCCAGAGCTATTGTCGTTCAAGGAAGCACATGAGCAGTGGTGACAACATTTATCACCATAAACTTTGTCATGAACCTCAGAAAATTTCCATGGATATATGGTAGTCCTGGTTATCTTTGACCGGTTCTCAAAGGCCTTCAGATTGGTGCCTCTCAATAGCCTGCCAACAGCGATGGACAATAGCAAGGTCTACTTCACTACATTTTCCACAATTATGGTCTTCCAGAGGACATTGTGTCAGACAGAGGTACCCAATTCACCACTCCTGTTTGGAAAGCATTCTGTGAAATACTGGGCATCAACATAACTCTCACATCCAGCACCCAACAGTCCTATTGCAGCCAAGAATTGCAGCTCTAGAGCAAGTTCCTCCCATAGGCTAAATTCCACAGAAATTCCTCAGTCACTCCTTCATGGACCTCATGTCATTTCACTGTGCTTGGATAACAACCACCCTAGTCAGGGGACCTGTCTATTGTACCAGCCATGGATGATTGGGTTAGATGCTGTATAAAACATGCGCCTCTAGAGGTCCGATATGCGCCACTAGAGGGCCATATGGCACCAACGTCTACGGGTCAACTGCCGGTGATGCCCACACCTTCAGTTACAGCCACAGAAGATTCCTATGAAGAACCTCCACTTCCTCTAGACATTGATGGCTCCCCCACCTACCTGGTGCACCCCATCTTGGACTCCCGACAGAGAAGAGGCCAAATATAATACCTAATAAACTGGCAAGGATATGGCCCAGAAGAGAGATCCTGGATGAGCGCACATGACATCCAAAACCTGTCACTCACTATGGAGATCCACAGATTGCACCCTGACAAACCATTCCAAGACACCGGAACAGGCCCTGTAGAACATCTGGAGGTGTTCCTAGAACATGTGCCAGAAGAAGTCCTTGCCCAAATATTGATCCATTTCTAGGTTACTTTTGGGATTTGCATACCTAAAATATGTATTCACACTATTCTCTGTGCCAAGTATTTTGAGTTCCTGGTACACACCGAGACATTCTTTGTATTCTAATGCTTGTTTGCCTGTTTTACTGACTCTAGATTTACTTGCCTTCTCTATTAAATTTCACAACTGGATTCTGGTCATCCTCTTGCTGGCTCATCATTACAGTATGCACACGTTTATACGTGTATACATACATACATACATACAGGAAAGCAGTATATAAAGGCTTCATATAAAAATAGAGTCTGTCACCTTAAATAATGGATTTAACAGACTGATAGTAAGGAGGGGGTAAATTATGGTGTTGTTTCCTGTCTGAATCTGCAGCGTATATGCTACCTTATTATAGAAGCAGTTGTACTAAACAGAATACACAATTGTGCTTTTTAAAAATGTGTTAAACAGAGAATTAACTACTTGGTTAAGCAGTCAAATGTGTAATTACTCCTACACTGTCACATGTGCCAAAACATGCACAGGCATACACTTTCACTGCTGAAGGTTTTATCACTAAGACTTAAAATATCTCCTTTTAAAAGATATGCACCAATATTCCATTTTGCACCTACGTACTGTTCTTTTAACATACTCAGAGTAAAATGTCAGTGTAATCTCACATTTTCTCTCATTGTTTTGCATAAATATCAGTCTGCTTTCTTTGAGCTCACTTTTTAAGAACAAATCACTCACTCCTACTTTGTTCGAACTAACAGACTTTTTGCTACCGTGAACTAAGTATAAACACATACTCGGTTTTCTTATTTTCTTCTTATTTTCTTATTGTTCAGGCTATATGCATATTCTTCTTCAAGCTCATGGAATCTTTAGGTAAGGCTTAATTATAAATATAGAACAAGGTGTTGCTGCAGGTAAGCATTTGTCCAAAAGTGGCAAGTCCCAAAACTTAACTATAGGTGGCATTATTCACTCCTGAAATAACTCTGGAAATCAACATTACACACAAAACAGCACCAGATTTTAACCGAACAACATAATCAGTGATGTGTGATTCACACCACCTCATTTCCTCTTTTTAATTATGCTCCTAGCTGTCACAACCATTTCTTTGGGTGCTTGAGCCCATCATGGTCTTGTTCAATCATCTCCTATGCACTAAAGACTGTAACTCATCAAGACCAGGAGAGCTGTTAGCAGTTAACATGCTCTCTAGAGATTTACAGTTCAAACAGGAAATTAATGACATTTTTAATGGAAGGATGGAATGGCTCACAGTGGCTGTGATATGGTGAGAGCTCAAATGATGGCCATTAGTATAAGAGGGTTATTTGCCCACCACTGACTTTGAAAAGTGAAATTACAGTTTAAGAGAGTTTTAAAGGTTGGACAAGTTATAATAGACACTGTTGCCTGTGTGCCACTGTGCTCCATTCCAAACTTTACCTTTTATTTAGACTGATTTTAATTAGAGTTCATGGATGTTTTAAACCTAATGCTAAAAGAACTAAATATGCTACCTAACAAATCCACACACTCACATAACTAGAATTGCATCTTATTCATTACTTGTACTAACCAGTGGGAGGAAATAGTGATTCATTTCTGATGACTAATCATCATCTGACCCACTTTAGGGGATTTGGGGAATATTGTAGTGTTGGTTTGTAGAGCACAATGCTGCTTAGTCTGCACTGCATTGTTCCTGCAGCATTTCTATTACACTATTTTGCTGAACACTGCGTAGATATATCTGATATGGTGATCTCCAAGGTCTCTGGTTCATTCCTGAGTCTGTGTGAACCTTTATGTGTTCTCCCAGTGTCAACAAGGGATACTTTCTCATATCTCCCACAAGTCTATACACTAAAATGAACTGGCTACTCAAAATTTCCCAAATGTGTGTATTCTTCTGGTTGTACTAGAGTCCAATTTATGGGGGTTTCCTGCCCTGACAAGTGTTCCGAGGATATGCTCTTGATCAATGTAAGGTAAGGGTAAGGTAAACTTTTATTGTCCCCAGTAGGGAAATTTGTCTTGGACCATCACCCATGCTGCAATCATACAGTACACACATTAGACAGATACAATTCACAAGATATTGAATACATAAAATAGCAACTATGTCCTTCCCCTATTTACCAACTTCACCGACACTGGGATAAAAGAGTTTTTAAATCTATTTAATCTGCAGCCAGGAACTCTGAACCTCCTGCCAGAAGGCAACTCATACTCCATATTCAAAACATGGGAAAAATCACAGACAATCCTCTCAGCGTGTCTTACAATGACATGTTCGTACATAGTTTGCAATGGTGTCAATTCTTTCACTCCTATAATTTTCCAAGCAGTATGTATCATTCGATTCAATGTAACTCTAACAAGAAATATAGCTGCAAGCAGCGATGGCGGGCCTTCGCGCGTTTTTTTATCGCTATACGGTGCCTTCCAGAAAACAATGCACAGTGGGCAAGTGCATCAAGTGGGTAAATATCAGTGGACTATTTTATGTTGTTACTGACCCATTTGGGGACTGTTGGTAAATGAAACCCCATATTTTAGACAAACGGGGGCGCTAGTGAGCCACTTAAGAGACACGCCTTTGTCTGACCTTTTTGTCCACACTTAACAAATGTGATGTATGTGTCAAATTTCAAGTTAATCTAAGCATGCCAAAAGCCTTAAATATGCCTGAAATAAAAGTAAACTTTGACACGATGCCATGGCAACAGTGTTTGAGATATATATCTGCGTCATGGTGGCCAAGTCTGGTCTCAATTGCATGAATCCCCTAGGAGGAGTATTTAAAAGTTTACCGCATGCAGCTGACAAAAAATCCACCTTTGTGACTGACACACTTCCTGGGGCCTGTTGGTGGCGCTATACCCGGGACTCACAATAAGCACATCGATGCGATCGGAATCCTTGGCCGAACATACACACCGCGTGTCATCACAATAGGAGATTTTTTGCTTTAGATATTAGACACTTTCTGTTTCTCTGAATTCGCCATAATTAGTCGCCTCGCCATGGCAACACCGTTCGAGATATCAAAAATCCCTTCGCAATTTAGCAAGTGCAATGTCTCGGCATCATGTTCACCACGTTTGATGTCAATCGCATGAATTCCCTAGGAGGAGTATTTAAAAGTTCACCGCATGCACTTATAAAACAATCCAAAATGGCCGACTTCCTGTTGGGCGGAGCTCATAGTTTAGAGCGTGAAAGTTGTTCGGGTCGATGAGATCTATATGCATCCCAACTCTCGTACATGTGCGTACTTAATTGCCCGATCCTTGCACCAATGTTTGGTTTTGCATTACAGGGGGCGCTACAGAGCCCCCCTGCCACGCCCGTATTCCAGCCTTTGCCCGAGCCTGGCGTCGCACGACTCTGACGTGTGTGCCAATTTTCAAGAGTTTTCGAGCATGTTAAGGGACCCCAATTGGCCAATGTGTGGGGAAAAAAATAAAATAAATAAATAAATAAATAAATAAATAAATAAATAAATAAAATATAGCTGCAAGCAGCGATGACGGGCCTTCGCACGTTTGTTCATCGCTATACGGTGCCTTCCAGAAAACACTGCACGGTGGGCAAGTGCATCAAGTGGGTAAATATCAGTGGACTATTTTATGTTGTTACTGACCCATTTGGGGACTGTAGGTAAATGAAACCCCACATTTTAGACAAACGGGGGCGCTAGTGAGCCACTTAAGAGACACACCTTTGTCTGACCTTTTTGTCCACACTTAACAGCCGACAAATGTGATGTATGTGTCAAATTTCAAGTTAATCTAAGCACGCCAAAAGACTTAAATATGCCTGAAAAAGAAAGTAAAGTTTGACACGTTACCATGAGAACAGTGTTTGAGATATCAAAAATCCGTTCGCAATTTCGCATCTGCAATATCTCTGCACCATGTTGGCCAAGTCTGGTCTCAATTGCATGAATCCCCTAGGAGGAGTATTTAAAAGTTTACTGCATGAAGCTGACAAAAAATCCACCTTTGTGACTGACACACTTCCTGGGGCCTGTTGGTGGCGCTATACCTGGGACTCACAATAAGCACATAGATGCGATCGGAATCCTTGGCCGAACATACACACCGCGTGTCATCACAATAAGACATTTTTTGCTTTAGATATTAGACACTTTCTGTTTCTCTGAATTCGCCATAATTTTGTCGCCTCGCCATGGCAGCACCGTTCGAGATATCGAAACTCACTTCGCAATTTAGCAAGTTCAATGTCTCGGCATCATGTTCACCACTTTTGGTGTCAATCGCATGAATCCTCTAGGAGGAGTATTTAAAAGTTCATTGCATGCAACTGTGAAAAAATCCACCTTTGTGACTGACACACTTCCTGGGGCCTGTTGGTGGCGCTATACCCGGGACTCACAATAAGCACATCGATGCGATCGGAATCCTTGGCCGAACATACACACCGCGTGTCATCACAATAAGACATTTTTTGCTTTAGATATTAGACACTTTCTGTTTCTCTGAATTCGCCATAACTTTGTCGCCTCGCCATGGCAGCACCGTTCGAGATATCAAAAATCCCTTCGCAATTTAGCAAGTGCAATGTCTCGGCATCATGTTCACCACTTTTGGTGTCAATCGCATGAATTCCCTAGGAGGAGTATTTAAAAGTTCACCACATGCAACTGTTGTGACTGACACACTTCCTGGCGCCTGTTGGTGGCGCTATGTCCGAGATTCACAATAGGCACATCGATGCGATCGGAATCCTTGGCCGAACATACACACCGCGTGTCATCCCAATAAGACATTTTTTGCTTTAGATATTAGACACTTCCTGTTTCTCTGAATTCGCCATAACTTTGTCGCCTCGCCATGGCAGCACCGTTCGAGATATCAAAAATCCCTTCGCAATTTAGCAAGTGCAATGTCTTGGCATCATGTTCACAACGTTTGATGTCAATCGCATGAATTCCCTAGGAGGAGTATTTAAAAGTTCACCGCATGCACTTATAAAACAATCCAAAATGGCCGACTTCCTGTTGGGCGGAGCTCATAGTTTAGAGCGCGAAAGTTGTTCGGGTCGATGAGATCTATATGCGTACCAACTCTCGTACATGTGCGTACATAATTGCCCGATCTGTGCACCAATGTTTGTTTTTGCATTACAGGGGGCGCTACAGAGCCCCCCTGCCACGCCCGTATTCCAACCTTTGTCCAATCCTTGTGTCGCGCGACTCTGACGTGTGTGCCAAATTTCAAGAGTTTTCGAGCATGTTAAGGGACCCCAATTGGCCAATGTGTGGGAAAAAAAAAAAAAAAAAAAAAAAAAAAAAAAAAAAATAATACTCCCGAGGAAAAACAATAGGGCTTCGCACCATTCGGTGCTCAGGCCCTAATAATACTCCCGAGGAAAAACAATAGGGCTTCGCACCATTCGGTGCTCAGGCCCTAATAAAGAGGTTACTGAAGATGAGTCAATAAGTATAAAGTATAGGTTTTATATCCCACAGATATATACACATGTGGTAGCTCAGTGGTTAAGGTGTTGGGCTACTGATCAGAAGGTCATGGGTTTAAACCCCAGGTCCAAAAAGCTGCCACTGCTGGGCCCCTGAGCAAGGCCCTTAACCCTCAGTTGCTCAGTTGTAAGTCACTCTGGATAAGGGTGTCTGCTAAATGCCGTAAATGTAAAATGTAAATATCTGATTCTAAATGAGATTTGAGGCTATGAGCCAGACATACATGATACTATTAAACTGATCGATTCCCCACAGCTCACTGCTTTTTAATTGCACTTTAGATTCCCCATGATTGCCACGCTTTCACTGAACAAGTAATCGCATGTATACTATCAAGGAAACCAATCCAATAAGCTGAGAAGAATGTTCACTAAAATCCCATAATGCAACACGGTGATTGTTGAAAAGTATAGTATCAAATGTTTGAAAGAAATGTGATTTTATTTTAAATTAGAAACTATAACTGTTCATTTTTTGGGAATTATACCACCTTGTACTGTACTTTTACCGATGCAACATGTTCTCTACTGTACATTTACATCTAAGAATGTATGTGTGTGTTATACTATCTTACTTATTGCCTTTTGACCTGTTGTGCTTTTTGCAATTTATGTATTTAGTGTGTAGTCAGGATGTAGTTAGCAAATAATGCATTATGGATTGTTCTATATGGTTTATGTACTAATATTTAATTGCATTAATTTATTAGTCACTTCACTTCATATATATATATATGAATGTAATAATAAAAATAAGTAATATAAATGTAGAAGTTCTTAATGGAAGCCAGTAGCACATTTCTATACTGTGTGAACGTAGAACCACTGTAGCACCACGACTATTACTGCTGTTTAATAAGAAAATATTTAGAGTCAGTACTATTTTGTATACATATATGGCTACACACTTGCATACACATGCAGTCGTATGCAAAAGTATTTCATTTTTTTTTTTTTTTTTATCAAATAACTGAAGGACACAGTAATATTTCAGTAGTGAAATAAGGTTTATTGGATTAACAGAAAATGCGCAATATGCATCAAAACAAAATTAGACAGGTGCATAAATTTGGGCACCCCTCAAAGAAAAATCACATCAATATTTAGTAGAGCCTCCTTAAGCAGAAATAACAGCCTCTAGACGCTTCCTATAGCCTGTAATGAGTGTCTGGATTCTGAATGAAAGTATTTTGGACCATTCCTCCTTACAAAACATCTCCAGTTCAGTTAGTTTTGATGGTTGCCGAGCTTGTACAGACCGCTTCAAATCACCCCACAGATGTTGGGGAATGGCCATTCCAGAACATTGTACTTGTTCCTCTGCATAAATGCCTGAACAAGAACTGTGCCTGTGGTCTTCCATTTCCTCACTATGTTCCTCACAGTGGATACTGACAGCTTATATCTCTGTGATAACTTTTTGTAACCATCCCCTAAACCATAATGTTGAACAGTCTTTGTTTTCAGGTCGTTTGAGAGTTGTTTTGAGGCCTCCATGTTTCCACTCTTCAGAGGAGAGTCAAAGAGAACAACAACTTGCAATTGGCCACCTTAAATACCTTTTCTCATGATTGGATGCACCTGTCTATGAAGTTCAAGGCTTAACCAGCTCACCAAACCAATTGTGTGTTCCAATTAATCAGTGCTAAGTAGTTACAGGTGTTCAAATAAAAAAAAAAAAAAATGGCAAGGGTGCCCAAATTTATGCACCTGTCTAAGTTTTGATGCACATTCCACATTTTCTGTTAATCCAATAAACCTCATTTCACTGCTGAAATATTACTGTGTCCTTCAGTTATTTGTAGATCAAAATGAAATTGCTGATCCAAACACCCAAATATTTATAAATGAAAATCATGGAAATTGTCAGGGGTTCCTAAACTTTTGCATACGACTCTATTCACACTTTTCACACGGTAAGTAATTATAAGTAATATATATTCTGTTAATATTACAGAAATAATACTATAATACTTCTAGCATATTCTGTATATAAATGTGTTCTTGTCAGTTTATCATGGCTTCATGATTTTAGTTTAACAGCCCTTTGCCATTGTGTTTATAACAGCATATAAACACATTTTAAATGAATATGCAGTGATGGTATGTAGGGGAAATTTAAGTACAATTACAAGTATAAGTATTCGGCATACTAGAGCATTGAAGATTTGAAGTAACAAACAAATTCGGTGTGATTCTAAATGGATCTGTTTTTAGCACAAATAAAATATAGTAACCTTTGAGTTTACCTGAACAGAGACTTTGAGATAGAGAGAGAGAGAGAGAGAGAGAGAGATGTACTGTATAAAAAAGAAGTACAGAGTCCCCTATATTTCTAAATATCTTAGATATGTTCCTCAATGGGAGGTAAACAAATGTTTTTAAGACACATCCAGGTACACAGTGCCAGTAAGTGTCACCCACCTGCTTTCAACAGTGAAAAATGAGACATTTTTATGAGGAAGACAAAGAAAAAGAAAATGTGATCTTTTATGGCTTGAGGCGACTGGAGGAAAGAAGATGCAGCGCCGGAGTTTAGAAACTGACAATAATCTGCCTGCCTTATACTTTCAGATAGGGTTTTCTGGGTGGATGACTGCTGTTTATGCAAGCTTTCCCCAGCTTTATTTTTTTCTACAATTTTCATCTCCCTTGTGATTTTTTATAGCTTTGTGTTGACAAAATGGAATTTGAAATTACTAGCAAAGCATTTTATCACTTGAAAGATTTAATAGCAGGAGGGTATGCCCAATATATACAAGTGTGTGTGTGTGTGTGTGTGTGTGTGTGTGTGTGTGTGTGTGTTGGTGGAGAATGATGGATAATCTTTGGAATTTTTTTTTTCCCAGATCACATGTCATGAAGAGCTTTTATCGGCTAACATATAATGCATATCTGTGTATCTCTATCTATCTATCTATCTATCTATCTATCTATCTATCTATCTATCTATCTATCTATCTATCTATCTCTCTCTCTCTCTCTCTCTCTCTATATATATATATATATCTATATATATATATATATATATATATATATATATATATATATATATATATATGTAGGTAGTAAGTGCTTCAGTGATTATTAATAAAATCGAGTTGTATACAATTTTGAGCTTGAAACTTAATCCATTTTTTTAGCTATAAGATCAGTGACAAGAAGGAAAGCAAAACAAAAAAACATCATGCCATAACCAAAGATGCTAGTCATCACAATCATGTTAATGATCAATTACATTATTTGGCTGCCAATCATATAAAATAGAACATTTTCCCATGATGAAATAAAAGTGATAGAAAGTGCCATGCTTATAGCAGATGTGAAAAGCACTACATTTAACAGATTTAGGTTACTGAAGTTTTAGTACTCTTGTAAAAAGTTTTAACTTGTTACTTCAGCAATTAGCATGAAACTGGTGGGAGACAAAATCTATGAAACATACATATGTTACACTAATTAGGTACTGTTTCAGAATGCAAAACAACAGCACATACCACTTCTAAGTCTTTGGCAAACCACTGACACACTGCTATATGTTGCAGTCATTTCATTCTATAACATTAAATATTAAAATAAGACCTTTTGGGATGTACACTAACACAAGGATTTGTATTTCTACACAAAATATGCTAGTAACTTTGGGGGATGTGGTAGCTTAGTGATTAAGGTACTAGTCTTCCAATCGGAAGGTTGGGAGTTCAAATCCTACAGTAACTCCACCAAGCTACCACGGCTGGGCCCGTGAGCAAAGCCCGTAACCCTTAATTGCTCAGTTGTGTAAAATGTAAGTTGCTCTGAATAAGGGTTTCTGTTAAATGCTGTTAAAAACATGTATTAAATACATTTATGATGAAAATATAACTTTAGAAGATGAACCGGTTAAAAAATAGTCTACAGTTAGGCTAGAGACAGTAATTGATAAAAAAAAAAAAAACAAATGTGATTAAATAAACCCCTGCATGAAAATATGCTTAAACATATTAATAAATTACAGTATGTTAATGTTTTAGGCCAAATATGTTTTAATATCACCTCTATGTGTGTGTGTGTATGTGTGTGTGTGTGTGTGTGTGTGTGTGTGTGTGTGTGTGTGTGCGTGCGCGCGCGTGTGTGTGTGTGTGTGTGTGTGAATGCATGTACAGTTTGTGTGTCATTAATTAAGTCTTACCTGTCTAAGAATAATAATGCCTTCCTGGTTGTGCTCATTGGTGATGATGTCAAACATGGATCCTCCATCTCCAGGGACAATGTTATACTCCACCTCAGCATTCTTGCCAATATCCAGGTCATGGGCTTTGATTCGTCCCACAGCAGAACCCACCGCCGAAGATTCAGGCACACGCAAATGGAATGTATCTGATGTAGGAAACACATGATTAGTCTTCTTAATAATGTATGCCTTTTAGCTGGGTTTATTTAGATTTCACTTATGTAAAAAGGATATTTATAAGGAACCGGCAAAACATACTACATAAACCAAACAGGACGAGGACTCTGCAAAGGTAAACACAACACAACGCGGGGTAAATAAATAGATATGATAATAAGTCAATTACAAACAGGTGAGTATTGATGAGACATGTGACAACACAGTGCAAGAAAGCCCCTTAATGTCAGCAAAGTCCTGTCAATGCACATAATATGCTTTACCATTCAATTGCTGATGAAAGCAACTTACTCTTTTACATTGAAACTCCTCTGTAAAATGGAATTTCCAAATCTTTAAACAAATAAGTATTTGAGGATACTGTAAGTTGGCCTCAAGATTTTACTCAAGCATAACACAAAGCATTATACTAATCAATCATATTTGAAAAATAAAAAAATGAATTAATTATTGTTTACATTAGAAAATAGTAACTATGTGCTCCATTGTATTTTGTAAATACAATTTATTCTTTTAAACAGCCAATTTTTTTTCAAAATTGAATTTTATCTATGATACATTTGTGCTTTGCCATTTCAAGGTCCCCCAGATCCTTCCTGAATGCCTTGTTTAAAATTTTCTGGAGTCACCACTGACAGTACTGATTAGCTGAAGTTAATTCTCAGTGGCCATTTAGAGGGGGAAAAAACACCTCAGCTAATTGCAAAGTCATTAGACAAATTAGAGCAATGTACTGAAAGAGACAAACAGAAAAAATCATCCACAAGGGACAGAGTCCAGCACGCAGTGAATGTCAGAGCATTCTCTCCTGACCTAATTACATACACACAGTATACACTTTTAGTGTATAAATATAAAGTACCTACTAATATACATGTAGACAGCGTATGTGCTATGAGATATTTGTGCTAGCTCTGAGCTACAAACTTTTACTAGTTGTCTGATTTTGTATTATAGTTATGTGAAGATTTGTGAAGTTTGAATAATAGAGAAAATATATTGTCTAATTTAGTGTCAAATTTATTTGAAGCTCAATACACATTAATTCATGCTTGCTGTGGATTCTGTGTCAATCCCTCAAAGACAAGACGCAATGCTGTAATACACCCTGAAAGGGATGCAGGTTTGTTCTCAGGACAGCATGTATGTGCACACACACACACACATACACACACACACACACACACTTCTTGTAGCCAATCCATCTATCAGCATGTTTAGGAAGGTGGGAGGAATCCGACAAAACCAGTAACATAACAGTGGTCTGAGCTCAGTACCAAAGCTCTCAGCTCTCAGGCAGCAGCGTTGTCCACTGTGTATCTAAGCCTTCCTCAATACACATTACATCAGCAAATTGTTGTTATTAATTTAAGGACCATGATGATTCAGTAGCAGTAAAGGCTAACTGAGCTTAGACCTAATAGCTGCAGTGCACAACTGACTAAGAAACAATTGTATGGCCAGTTCCCTTACTGTTTACCTCACCGATTTCTAAATTAGAAATCATTGGCCTTTAATTCCATTTTCAGCTGCTGAAAAGTGCAATAGTTTTTGTAATTATGTAATTCCTAATGTAATTCCAAAAGCATCCAAAACAATTAGACAATGTTATTATTGTTTTATCAATATTCAGAGTGGTTTTCGAACATTATATTTGATTTTATAAAATGTAATCATCAGCACTCGATAAGAATTGCCCATGAAATACTTCTACAGGTCATTTGGTTAGGAGTTCATTTTCTACATCTGAACAAAGCTTGTTGCTTTTATATTTTAATCTTCTTTTCCAGTACAAAAAGCTCACCTAATGCTTTTTCAAATGTCAGAAGGAAGCTTTCACAGATCAAGCAACATAGGATTCTTTTGAAACAGGTGCATATACCCTGAATGTGAACTTGATTCAAAGCTATCTTAACAAACAAATATGTTATTGTGTGTGCTGCACTGTATCAGTATTATATTTTGGTTATTTACTGCAAATTACCATTTATATGTCAGAGCGCAATGTGGATGAATTGTAATCTCTGTTTCAGTTTTGCTTTGCTGTCTGTATTCTAAGCATTTCATATAGCATGAAAATATCTGCTTATGATAGTACAATACAACTCTCTCTACATTATACTAATAGCTTAGATTGAATTAAGTATAATTATAAAGTGGCTTACTTTTGGAGAATCTGGGTGGGTTATCATTGACGTCACTAAGGGTGATGTTGATGGTTGCTGTTCCTGCCAGACCTCCCAGTTGGCCTCCCATGTCTTTGGCCTGGATAAGAACCTGATAAAGCTCCTTTACCTCACGATCCATTTTAGGTAGAGCAGTTCTAATAACACCTTTACACCAGAAAAAATAAATAAATAAATAATTAGATCAGATTAGAGTGCAAGGGGTGAATAAAAGAACAAAAAGGTGATATGAGACACATGAGAAACATTACACAAAAATTTACTCCAAGTGGTTTTCAAACACTGTAATTATTCAGTTTAATCAGCAGCACTGATGCTTGGTACATCTTTAAAATGCAGGTCATTTTGGTGAGGAGTTCATTCTCTGTATCTGAACAAAGCTTGTTGCTTTTATATTTACATGCTTTTTTTTTTAGAACAAAAAGCCTGCCTAGTGCCAGAGGAAGCTTTTACAGATCAAGCAAGCACCCTATAGGTCAGATTAGACATGGAGGTGGGTGGTTAAAAGGGTCATGGAGGTCTTTGAGGCACTGGTATCAGGTAATATGGAAGTTGATGTCACATTTTATCTCTTGGGTTTGTGCGCCAGGGAGCACCATGAAAGGCATTCGCTTCTGACTCTCTTATCATCACGTTCGGCAAAGCACACGGCTCTGTGAAGTGCTGAATGATTGATCCCACCTTCCTCCCATTCTCATTTTCTCTCCTATTTATCTGCTTTTTTTTCTATTTATATCTCTTACTGTGTGTGATGTAGGTCTGTACAGGAGTTATCAATTTTGTTATAGCATTACATGAGGAAGGTTGATTTGTCCTTCCTGTTACAGTACGAACCCCTTGGGCTGCACAGGAAATTTAATCCTAGGAAATTGAATCTGTACTCTGTGTGGTTCCAGTGGTAGTGATGTCTAAATGCATCCTAACTAAGGGATTTTAGGGATGTCAGAGCAGTGATCAGTGAATACATGCTTACTTATTTACAGCTGTTTATCCAAATAATGCATGATGTGTTTTGATTTAAGCCACTTTTGAATAGTAGGAAGTCATATTTTATTTAATTGAAAACTAATCTAATAATCATGCTTTCGATATGTTTTATGATATCATGTTTGTAGTTTATTTAATAATGTTTGAGTTATTTCGTGTAAAATATAGAAGAAAATCCATTTCATGTCAGCAAGCTTACTTTGCATGCACTGGATTATTGGGCTATGTGAAATGTAGCACCTGCTCACATGGACATTGATCTCTAAGGCTATTGACTTGACAGGATATCTATTGCTTCCCCACTTTTCAAAGTGACTTACAGTTTAGAATTGGCGTCCAATGTGAATCTATTGCTCAGACCAGCCATGACGTAATGAAATCAAGCAACCTTTCACCATTTGTATAATAGGGTCGATATGTTGTAATTAAATAGCATCCTGTGCATTGACTTCATTCTTAGAGGAAAATTTCCAATTTTCTTTTTTTTAATTAACCTCTTGTAAGTAGGTTATTATACAGAACTGCACAAAAGTTTTAGACAACAGACATGTTTATACTGACTTACCTTTTGTCTTACATGCATATATAAGGTCTAATGCATTACTATGTCAGTGTTAGAAATGTGTTATTTGATTTCAGTGCACCTTTTAATACAATAGAGCACAACGTTCTAGATGAACTACAATATTTTCTTGCAGTTTAGGGAATGACTCTTTCCTGGCTCAGGTCTTAGCTGATTGCTATCAGCTTGTAAATGTAACAGTTAACGGATGACTCCATGCATAAAAAAAGTAGGTTGCTGTTTCACAAGGCTTAATTCTGTAGACACTGCTTTTTTTCTTTATATATGCTGCCTCTGGGTGCAATTATTTCGACACATGATATTAACTTCCTCCTATGATAAGAACACACAGCTGTTTTGTGTCAGCAAAACCAAATGACAGGCACAAGCTTAATAAAGTTGAGAATGAGATAATGGACATTAGAGCCTGGATGCTGAGGACATCTAAGTTAGTAAAGCTAAGACAGAAGTGTAAATACTTTTAATAGGGACATCAGCAGCTTGGTGTAAATCTCTTTCAATTCCATTAGGTGCAGAAGTTGAGGAATGTGCTGTGATTATTAACTCCAGGATCTGTATTGAAGCTGGTGTAGATAATATTACTAGGATAGCCGTATTTATCTGAGAAACATTGCTTAGTGATGAAAATGTTATGTGAAGCAGAAATAAGTCCTCTTTTTACTTTTAACCCTGAATATTTTTGGACATTAAAATAGGTTCATTAAGCTCCAGATAGTCTAGAATGCAGCAGATAAGAGTCCATAATAATCTTACTTTATCCATGCTCCTTTGGCTCATTTTGTTTAACCAGAAGGTATTTTACATTGTTTTTCTCTTAACCTTCTCTGAAGTTACAGATCCGAGGTATTACAGGAATAGACAATTATGGATAATCAGGATGTTTTGATGCTGTCAGTACCCACCCCATGCCACTTGGGATGCTGATGTCCCAGGGTGCCCTCATGCCTGTGTTACCTTCTGCTATGCTGTCATATATAAAACTTTCTAAAGATGCAAACCTCATTCATGCTCATGACTCAGCGTTGCTTCAACAGATATCATCTTCCGAAGATTCTTACTCACAACTTACTCATACTGAATATCCTTTCATCCCACTGTTTGACTTTATTCTTTCGCATCTGTTTATTGTAATAATTTATAATCCCATTCTCTGGTGTAATCAGAATGGATTTCCTTTCAGTTAGTCTGGCTTTTCTCAAGGTTTCTTCCTCATGTTGCCTACCGTGCTTATTAGTGATCTAAATCTATATCTGGATTTCTGGCATTATCTGTTGTTAAAGGCGTTATGCAAATAACTTTGAATTGAACTTAAGAAAGTTTTTTTTATGTTTCTTGTAACACGATGATTTAAAAACTGCATAAAACAATATAAGACTAATATTTTTTATCATGGATACGTTTAATAGGTTTACTGCTCAGAATAAAACAATAGTTATAGTTTATGTACATACCACAAGGTTTTTTTTTTTTTTTTTTTTTTTTTTTTTATCAAACAGATTTTTACCTACCTGTTTCAGGCTCTACAGAGAAGTATGGTTGTCCATGCAGAATGCTGTACACCACTTTTGCACTATTGCCATAAGTGGGATCGTCTGCATCTGTTGCAGTCACTTTGGTCACATAAGTTCCTGCAAAAAGACACATGGTCAATTTAAATTTTGCATTGATTATACAATACTACTACTGACCTTGCGTGACCTGAATGGTCTCACGCCACAGTACCTGGGCGATCTTGGTTTTTTTATGATCCGCCACACGTACTTCAATCAAAAGTTGCAGGCTACTTGGTAGTACCTCAAGTAGTAAAGACTGCAGCAGTTGGCAGAGTTTTTCCTGTAGTTATGAAACATACAGTTCATACTGTACTTAAGATATAAAAGTTATGGAACAGACTATTTTTAGATCGCTCAGGTTTACTGACTTTGGATTGGTTGGGCGGTTTATATCCCAGGAAGCCATCGTGTCTGTGTCACCTTCTGGCTCTTTCTTTTACTTAAGCTGTGATAGCTAGTCTTGCCAGAGTTCCTGCCTACACTTTGCACATAATGTTTATTGTCTTTCACTATGACTTGATTACAAGCTTATCTAATATTTTTCTCTCTCTGACTTTCTTTCCGGACCTACCTGATCCATCCTGATGCCTTAACCCTAGTCTCGTCACTTGGTGGGGCATTCTGCTGGGAATAGATCTGCATGGACCGTCTGTGACAAACAGAATTGCTGTGGATAGAACCACTTGGAGACTATCACGCAGTCTTTGATCTACAGTGATAGTCTATGATCTGGTCAGCTTTGTGCTCGGGATCAGTGATCATTTGAAAACTTCGGCTGGAAGGAATTAGCATTAAGTCTACGATGAATTTAGAAATTACCCTGACCAATTCCTCAGGAGCGCTTGGTTGCAAAATTCCGCTCGATTACAAACTGTTATAGAAAGGACATTATTTACATTGACATTATTTACTGTCCAGTGTCACCCAAATGAGGATGGTTTCCCCTTCTGATTTCCTCTTAAAGTTTCTTCCTCATATCGTCTCAGGGAGTTTTTCCATGCCACCATCGCCACAGGCTTGCTCATTAGGGATAGATTTTAGAGATAAATACTAACTTAATTTTAAACTTACATTTGTTTATTCTGTCTCTATATTTTCGTAAAGCTGCTTTGAGACAATATCAATTGTTAAAAGTGGTATATAAAAATAAATTAAAATCAACTGAATTGAAATGATGTGAATAAAAGTCCTGTTACCTCCATTCGATTTTATTACTAATGAAAGTGTGATTACTTAATACCCTTTAATTGCTGAAGGTGAACATGATTTATTCGAAAGTGATATGGTCATGTGTGCGTTTCTTTACAGCAGTAGGCTATATATTTTTTAATACATCAAAGTAATCAGCTTATGCTAATAGGCTTATGCCTTTATTAACACAGCACCCTGTGGCTAGCAGGTGGTTAACAATGGCATTAAAACTGTGGCTGAGCAAGATCTAGGCTTTAATCCAATAAACAAAGGCCAGCCATGTTTGACAGCATAGCAGTGCTGTAGGGATGCTGGAGGAAGGCCATGGTCTTATTTAGAATGTGGTGGAGAATTAATAAGAGAAGCGGTGCTAACATTCAGTGCCGATTATGTATTCTTAACTGAAACGGATTGCAGAAATGTTTATGTTAGAGAAATTCTCTCTACATTAATAGAGTTTGGAAGCACTAATTAGTAAGATTATTTGTTTCAAGTGAAATTATCTTTTTTTTTTGTGTGTGTGTTTTTTAATTATTCCCATGCCAACAATATACATAATGATGCAGTCTGTGAAATCGTGTCCCCCCTAGCACGATGTGGCAACACAAACCATAATATATAGACACAATTCAGAAGATTAGATGCATTCAATACAGTGAGGCCATGGCAGAAGTAACAATATTAATTTGAAACAACAACAGGAAAAAAATGTTGCTCTCACAGGCAGCAAAATGTAAATGTATAGATAAAACAAATGAATATAATAGAATACAGTTGTCATGTCCTCTTCTGGAGTGTATACATTTCATACATTTTAGAGTTAATATCGAGCACTGCTTTTTCAGTAACTATTAGAATTGGCTTTGTAGGCTTCTGTGCTTAACACCTTATTTGATTAATTAACTTGACACTTATTTATAACTACACACCACTGCTTGAAGGGAGATATGGCTAATCACCTTCTTTCCAGTTGGTTTCCCAAAGAACAATGGCTCATTTCTGTTCGAATTAGCAAACTAAATACACCCCTGAGTTAGACATGCTTCTTGGCTGCAAAAACATAGTGGGAGACTGTAGTGGTTTTTATTAGCAGACCAGACATGTTTTCTTAAATGCTGGATTGTTTTGCTAGGTGTCAGAATCAGAAAATGTTTAATAAACACATCTGTTCATACCGCATACTATCAAATACCCTTTTCCAGGATCTACAGAACACAGTTGCAGTTACACACAATTAGGAGAAATGATTGATTGGAAGAGCTTTATCTTTTCAGAGACCATTTCATCCCAGATATAGCCCTTGTCACATCAGTGAAGCTGGCTCGTTAACCACATGGCCTAACTTATGCTTAAACTGAGGAGTTGTCAATAATGGACATGGTTAACTAGTTAAATGTGTCCAAATAACAAATATGTTTATAGCAGTTTCATATAGTGCAGTCATATACAGTATTTGGCCAAAACTGCGTAAATACCTAACCATCACAACCATATGTGGGTCATCCCCAAACTGTTGCCATAACTGTGAAGCACACAGTTGTGTAGAACTTCTCTCTGCAGATTAAATTAAGAACTCTGAGTCCCAAACCTGCTCCAGTATGACAATGCCCCTGTGAACAAAGCAAGCTCCATGAAGACGTAGTGTGCAAGTTTCGAGTGGAGGAACTTAAGTGGTCTGCACAGAGCCCCAACCTTGACCACAATGAACACCTTTGGGATGAACTGGTCCACCAACTGTGCAACAGGCCTTCATGCCCGACATCACTCCAGAACCACACTCTTGCTCTTGTGGCTGAATGGAAAGTTCCCATAATCACACTCCAAAATCTTGTAGAAAGCCTGACTAGAAGGGAAAAGGCTGTTATTACAGTAAAAGGGAGACTAAAGCTGGAAAATGATGTTCAAAAAGCACATAGGGGTGTGATGGTGAGATATCTAAATAGATTTAGACATGTAGTATATGCCGGGTCATTGCAGGCTAGAGCACCGGATGGATTTGGACATGTAGTATATGCCGGGTCATTGCAGGCTAGAGCACCGGATGGATTATTTAGCTACTGATAGGGCACTAAACCTAAAGGAGTTCTAGAGTTGCAGCATTTGAAAGTGTTAGTTTGGCTGAATAGCACTCCCTGTCTTTTAGTAGTAATCCATCATAATAAGTAGATAGCAATTTATCTAAAAAAAAATCTATCTGATTCCTAAACAAAATTTTATTCTTCAATCAGCTCATAACACGTTGTACAAGTTTGCTAGATTAGCCACATCTTTAACCTACATCTACATCTTCTGTCTATAAGCAAAGTTCAAATCTGGTTCTTATTCTTACCAATAATCGAACATTTCTTCAGTTTCTTACTTGTCCTCAGATAGATACAAGGACTAGGCCTACTTGTGCTTTCTCTCTGACGCAAAGATACCATGATTCATATTTAATAACAATTTCTTATAGCCGCTAAACCATAGTATTATTATTCTGACCACATTGATTCTCTTCTTCATTTTTGTCCCTAAGAAATGCTCATTCTTTATGTACACATTCTAAGCATATAGATAACACAGGAATAATCATTACATATTCCTTACAGTAGATTTTTTAATTTTTAATATTGATTATTTAATCTAATCTTAATTTAAGGTAATATTTATTACTTCTCACTGATTTCATTTCTAGTTATTACTGTCCTAAAATTCTGTCATTTATTAGGGCTGGACAACAAAATGGTGTTATTTTTTCCCTCCTCATACTCAGTAGGATCTGGATCTACTGTGACCCTAATAATAAGAAAGTAGTTAAATGAGTCTGAAGGTGTAAATTAATATTTTATTGTCCTTATATTGTAGTTGTGCATATACAGTACGGTGTTGTATAGTTACAAATTCAGTCAGAAATCTTATCAGGTTAGCTTGTGTAACTACAGAATGACATTATTGTTATACTATTAATACTAATTACTACTTTGGTCTGGAAGCAGGTGACTCTTGATCATTTCAGGATTAACATAAAAAAAGTAAAAAAAAACATGAGGTCATGGACATTAGAAGAAAATGGCACCTCAGATGCACAACTGCTCAATGATGAGTATGATGTTAGTTATGATGATGATGGTGATGATGATGGGTGAGAGGTGGCGGAGGAAGAGGAGAAAAATAAGGAGCATGACTTGCTATTATTTTCAGTATGTTAAAGATGTGTTGCAAGCAGTTTATTTGGCACTGACCAGTATTCTGATAATATTTTGTGAAATAAATTATTTTTTCTTTGTTTGCCTGATTAGTTTAAAGAATATTTGGCAACAGTATATTCAGAGCTCAGACACAGAGTAAGTAACTAGGTGCAATACTTATTGAACTAAATGTAGCAACAAATGCCCAGGTTCAGCACAAAGAACAGGCATACAAGGCAAATAAATTATATATATATATATATATATATATATATATATATATATATATATATATATATATATATATATATATATATATATATCTGTATATATCTGTCCAAACAGTAAAAGAGATGTTTTTTTTTTTTTTTTAGATGTGAGTCAGAAGCCAGAACATGGTGAGAAAACAACAAAATAATAAGATCCCAATTCTAATAAACACAACTTAGGACAAGAATGGTGCAAACTGTAAATGATCGAAAGGATGTGAGTGTGACAAACAAAAAAAAGGTCTTACAGTTCAACTTACATTATTTAAAAATTATATATTAATAACATGAAATGAAACAATATATTTGAGCACCTTTTTTTACAGTATTTAGAGTATTTTTTGCACTACACTGGCATGTGGTGTGTCAGCTATAGTATATGTTAGGCCAGAATCACTATGTAAACAAGTTGTGTAAGACTCAAATTTGGCCATGTCAGCTTATACCTATGTCTATCCTCTGGTAGATGTGGAAGTGTTGTTGAGTTGTTCTGGCTGTACAGCCATGATCCAGGTGAAATATTCTGGCATATATGATTGGCTGTATTATGGTCTTTTGACTGTTCAGATTTGGGCCAGATTTGTAGGCCAGACATGTGACCTATATTTATCTCAAAGAAAATCTGACGACTGAGTTACATCTGGGAAAACGTCACTTGTTAGTGTAACATGGCTCTAATTAAAAGCATCACATGCTTAATGAGTCAGCAAACCCCCCCAGTGATCAAATGCACTTGAAATCCTTCATTCATATAAAAAACATCTATGCATCCGCTATAGAAGCTGCTGTAAAGTTTTATATGCAGACTTGTAAAGATAGGCCAAGAATAATGATGTGTACAAACTCACACTCACACTGGGTTTGGCTTGACTAGATGATGCTTGACTTTGTCTCAGAGTGAATTACCTTGATCTCTCTTCCTCAAGGGGAAAGCATGAAGAGTGGCTCAGATCAATATGAGGCACACTGGGTATTTTGCTCAAACAGTGACATGTGGATGTACTTGAGATGTTATTTATCTTTTATTCTTGTTGGAATTGGCAGCATAAAAGCATCCTGCTCCTTTTTTATATATGTGTTATTTATTTATTTATTTATTTATTTATTTATTTATTTGCACCATGAAGAACCTGTTTCCCCTAAAAATAATTAATAAATACATAAATAAATCATTGTATAATCAATCATAAATCAATAAATCAAACTCTACTGTACAGCTTTACAAACTGGTTCAATAAATCGTGACCTTAATACTTTGAGGTTTTCCAGTTTACTCTTATCCCAGGTAGAACCTTGTAATATAAAAATGAGGTCACAGAACAAAAGGCCTATTACACCAACAATATTCACATATCCTGAGGGTACTTAACAGTTCTTTCTAATTTATTTACTTCCTTATTTGTTTCCTCACACTTTCATATACATAACTCTCTCAAATGACAAGCTACCTGCTAACTTTAATTAAAGTTAGAGTAAAGATGGCTGCTTGCCAGTAAAACCAGGACCTGCCTTTAAGAGTGATAATGCACCATGCTGTCACTCCCTTTACCCAAGCACAGTGAAGCAGAATGATTCTAAACTTAATTACACTCCATAAATGCCTGATTCACAAGCTAGGTGCAAATGACTGCATGCCCTAAATCACGGCAAGGAATAAAAGCGAGAGAAGACTAAAAAAACAACCACTACTGGTTTACAACCTTTGGGTTTAAAATGTGTTTAAAAAGGCTTGAAAGGACTGGCTTAAGATAATGCATCAGTAACTACTGGCTGCGTAATTCATTTTGACATACTTGCTTGCATTATTTCGGATATTTGTTGAAACGTGTAATTTCAGACACATGGTCAAATAGCAATTTCAAGTCCCTATAGACTTTAGTGAAAAACCACATCTGAATCGAAAGATTAGCACAAGTATGGGGATTGTATAAATTCGTATTAAACATCATATTCAAGGTGACAAGTCTATGTTGAATTGGCTCCAGTATGTAGGACAAGGTCTGAATTATGATGAGTAATACACACAGAGAATCCGAGTGGAAAATTGTCCTCAATTGTACAAAACATTGAAGGGTATTAAGCATTTACAAATATATTTAATCGCAGACCTCTGTCGTGCTTCTGCCTATCTGTGAATGCAAAGAGCATATGCGTGTCTTTGTGACTTAAAAGCAACAAACTTAAAGAAGTAGGTCATTTCTTTTATCTGCAGCAGAGCTTTTCAGATGCTTAAACCACCCATAAATACTACAGAGCCTTCTCAAGAGCACTTTACAAAAGACACCTGGATAAACAAGTTTAATAAGACTCAGGGGTAAGAAACACATACAGTATTTCATGAGTAGGGAATAGCATGGATAAAATTTGAAATGGCCTACAATACCTGATGCATGCCAATGCAACCGGATTCCAGCAAACAGTCAAAACAATGGGAAGGGAAAAAAAAAAGATTTTCACCAAATTGGATTTTTTTTTCTTTCTGTAACATACGATATGGTGATGTCTCGATAAGATATATTTTTGACACTGGATAAAATAAACATTGGCTACATATTCGGACGAGATAAGTCAATTAATGCTTATTATGAACATTTATCACACATTTCCTTATAATCTGGTAATTACTGTTTGTTACCAGCAACTCAGATTCCAGCAACAATCTGTAGTCTTACTTTATAATCACAAAGTATTGGAGTTAGTTTGGACAAGACTTTGTGTGTTGTGTCCCTCCATCTGCACTATGTTTGACTGGATCAAGTGCAGAATGTATCGAAAGTATTGACTACTTGAAGAGAATTACTGTGAATGTTGAAACACAACAAGAAGATAGGGAAATCAGTGCTGTCTGTTCTACAAAGCAATTGACTCTATCTTGGCTAAGCAACTTTGGCATTTTAGTCTAATCTTATTTCATTCTTAACTAAATGGTGAGTCTAAATACTTTACATAGCAGCAAATCTTTTTTTTTTCCAAAGTGAGCCAAACACAGATGTGTATCTAACTGGATTAACATTAAAAATGAGTAAATCAAGTTATAACTTTCTCAGAGGAAGATCCGGATAGAAAGTTACCTACAGTAAGGGAACGTAATCACATCTGATCACAGGGCTTAAGGTTTCCATTTTCAATTGATTAAAATATTCCCCAGTACATTTTAAACATAATAATGACACAATAATAGTGTGAGTGATCCATTCAGGCTCTTAGCAACATATAATAAAACAAAATCTGTGCATTTTCAATATAACAAAATTAACCATGGCTTTAAACACATTGAGCAAAGTTTTCTTTGGTGTGACTTTCAAAGTGGGGACAGGCTCTCTGAAGAGATTTGGATTCCCCTTTCTGCTGTTAGCGAGTTGTGCTTTCCAAATCAGGTAGATCTCTTGAGCCTAAGACGTGTAGAATCCTTCTCCACTTCCAAGTAGAGTCTAATATTTGCAATAACTTCCTAATCACTATAGCAATTCCTTTAACCAAGACTGAATCAGTTGGAAAACGCTGTTTAAATGCAGCAAAAAGCCATGTTTTATTTTATTTTATTGTGTGTGTGTGTGTGTGTGTGTGTGTGTGTGTGTGTGGGATTTGCTCTACTGACCAAAACAAAAGGTTGATTTCTGCACAGATCTGTGGAGGTTTTCCTGGTATTTTCACCAGTGCATGGTATGTTTACTTTGTGGATTAATCACATTGCAATGTTTTGGTCCACCAGTCACTGTAGCTTTCAATTCACCACTCATTGTAGCTTACTGGGAAAAAGTGCTCCCATACACTAGGCTTTAATATTTGGGGGAATATCTCCTGCTTTTTAGTTACTGTTAGCTGTTACTGTTGCTTTTCCCAAGTGAATACACTAGTATGATTTTATATATATATACACATATTAATTTGAGAAAAATTGTACTACCCCATAACCTTTGCTGATTTAAGATAAAAAGAGGCTACTTTTTCTAAAGCAGAAGTGTTACCTTGATTTTTTTATTATTATTATTATTAATAAAAAGAAAAGCTTTTCTATCCCAGCCTCCTTGCCTGTCCTGTATATATGCTTCATGTATATTCCATATACAGTAACAGAATATTTTGGATACAGTCCTCCAAAAATCTGATAAAATCACATTTTCTTCTGAAACTTTTTTAATGAACTTATTTGCAAAGTCAAACTTGAAAGGACAAAGTAAATGTCCTTACCCACAGGCGACATCTCAGGAACGCTAGCTGTATAAGGACCCTCCAGAAACTTTGGCTCATTGTCATTGATATCCTGAACCTTGATGATGAACTCAGACTCAGGCTCCAGGGGACGGTTGGTGTTGAGGTCCACAGCTTGTGCTCGAAGTGTGTAATAAGGCTTTTCCTCCCTGTCCAGGCTGCGTAAGGCATGGATGTCTCCAGTGGTCTGATCAATAGTGAAGATGGTGCCGGCCCCCTCTCCTGAGAGAGTGTATTTCACCTCACTCTCTCCTTTGTCCAGATCTGTGTGGAGCTGAGAACAGAAATATAAAAAAATTCTACTGAGGATAGTGATTATTACAGTTACATTGGATGTGTTTATTCTTTGTGAGCATCATAGGACATTTTATATCAGAAACATAAGTACAGTCATGAGGAAGTAAATTAATGAAAACAAAGTGTTCGTTACTGACTAAAATATTAATTATACATTTATTCCTAAAAAGTGACTTTTCAACACATTTTGCACATAACTCAGTTGGCATATTTCTGACAGAATTTAAATGATATTTTTACTTTTCATTTAGTTTTCGACTTTGGTGATGAGACTCATTCTGTTAGCTGGATGGTAAGTTAACTTGACCTCGTTCTGTCTGCTCTTGAAATTTCTTTTCCTTTTGTTCTTTAAAGATTTTTTAAGCCAGTGGGGATAAAATGTTCACTCAGAGTTACTCACTCATCATGTCACCTCCAACACATCTTTTTTTTAAACATAAGACTGTTATGGGAAATATAATGTAATACTATGACATTAATCATATGTTGGAATAATGGAAATTTAACTCTAGCTGAGTGCAGGTATGTTTATCAGTGTGGGTTTAGTTTTAATTCTTCTCGTATTGAAATTATAAGCATTTTATGTAGCTCAAATGGTAGAGCGCTCTAGGTAGAGCCTATAGGGGTGTGGTAGCCTAGTGCTTAAGGTGTTTGGTTACCAATCGTAAGGTTGTGAGTTTGATTCCTACATCCACCAAGCTGCCACTGCTGGGCCCCTGAGCAAGGCCCTTAATCCTCAATTGCTCCGTTGTATAAAAAAAAAAAAGTAAGTCATTCTGGATAAGGGTGTCTGCTAAATGCTGTAAATGAAAATGTAAATATACTCATATTCTACCTGTGTGGCCAATTAGATGGTAATACGCATGGAATAATCCTGCAATTGTCTCCATTTCAGATTAGAACAATTGCAGATGTTTAAAGTAAAGAGGTTTTTTAAAGAGAAAATCAGCACTTTTTCCTCATTAACTTGTAGCGGAAAAGTCTAGTGATACTAATTAAAAATTCCATTAGGCTAACAAAAGTAATCGATGGTATAAAGAGATTCATTAATGAGAGAATTGCACTAGAGTACTCTATTTAATATGCTTCCTCATCTGCTGAGTCCTATGGAGTGCAAAGGATAAGTAAGTCAGTAGTTGCAGGTTCATATTTTTGAATTTACATGTATTTCTTAACAATGAATTTAAGAAACAAAATATGCATTAGAAGCATTTCAGCCAAATGTTCAGAGAACTCTCATCAGTATGACGTCCTTTTCGGTTTGTGCACAGACATCAACACAACGGAAGGTACTGTGTGGATATCCAAGAGGCGTAAAGTACTAGAAGCAGGAAATAATCAAGTTATTATCATGCAAATTCTAGTAGGAGAGAGCTGTTGGAACACACAAACTGGAAAAGGGGAGGCAGGAAGTGGGAAAGCAGGAGAGCAGTAAGGAACAATTAAGGGTCAATGGTGAGAGGTAAACTGTGTGTGTGTGTGTGTGTGTGTGTGTGTGTGTGTGTGTGTGTGTGTGTGTGTGTGTGTGTGTGTGTGTGTGTGTGTGTGAGTGTCTTTTACAAAAAAAAAAAAATGCATGCAATTTGTTATTCACTTTCTGAGATAATAAGCACTCACATTTACAGCTCGACTGGGTAGGAAATTGTTGTTGTTTAATTTGCATTGGATCAAACTCCTATCCCTTTAGATAGTGTCTGTTTGCCTGGGTGCATTGTGGGGTAGCAGACAGGTGGTGGAATTTGAACATCGAATCCTTTGCCCTTCTTTTAACAGCAACAATTAGTAGTCAACTCTGTATTGTGATGCTGGTGGTGCGTAATGAGATGCAGAAATAATAAGTCCCATTATGAGCACATGGGCATGTGAAAGTATGAAACACTTCAGTACACGGAAATTAAAATGCTGGAACTGAGAACTTTGAAAAAGCTTAAACATTCATTCCTTCTAGACAAATATAATGCCTTGAGATCTGGGGAACATAAGATTTAAATTTCTTTTCAGAAATGAGACTCCATTTTGGTCGAATCAATACTTCATTTTCTCTATGTATGTCTTTAAAGGGACCAATCAGATAGCCAGCTCATGTTCTACAGTCTTTACAGATATAGTTACAGATGCTATTATGCATAATATTAAAATCATAAAATAAATAAAACAATACAAATTTTTAAGATGAAAGAGGAAAAAAATCACCGGACTACCGATCATGGAATGTTACAAAGGAAGCAGTTCTTACAATTGGAGTATTTTTTAGGATGCTTTAGGCCATTTGTACGGTGGCCGAGAAGTGCAAAACAAATTAACAAATCCGAAAACACATTAACAAATCCAAAAAACACATTAACAAATCCAAAAAACACATTAACAAATCCAAAAAACACATTAACAAATCCGAAAACAAGTGAACAAATCTGAAAACACATTAACAAATCTGAAAACACAACGACAAGTCAGACAACCCAAAAACGGTAGTGTATCGTTTTTGAATGGAAACTTACCGATAATTGGACAAGACACCTGTCACTCAAGATATACAGGTATGGAATCTTATGTGTAATGTGTAAAGTTCTCCGTTTAAATATAAGAAAATAACAGAATTAATCCACAATAATCCATTCCATCCATCCATTCTAACTTTTCCCTGCGGCAGACTGTTGAACTTCATGTATACCTTGAGTGACAGGTGTCTTGTCCAATGATCGGTACGTGTTCCAATCACAAACTATAACAACCTCTTCCGGGTTGTCTGAATTGTCGTTGTGTTTTCGGATTTGTTAATGTGTTTTCGGATTTGTTAATGTGTTTTCGGATTTGTTAATGTGTTTTCGGATTTGTTAATGTGTTTCGTGCACCGATTCAGACAACCCAGAAGAGGTAGGTATAGTTTGTGAATGGAAACTTACCGATCATTGTACAAGACACCTGTCATTCAAGATATACAGGCGAATGAAAGGTGTCTTGTCCGATGATCGGTAAATGTCCATTCACAAACTATACCAACCTCTTCCGGGTTGTCTGAATTGTCGTTGTATTTTCGGATTTGTTAATGTGTTTTCGGATTTGTTAATGTGTTTTCGGATTTGTTAATTTGTTTTCGGATTTGTTAATGTGTTCTCGGATTTGTTAATTTGTTTTGCACTTCTCGGCCACCGTGCATTTGACTAGAAACAGACTCTGAAGTTTTGCCTTACGAGAAGAAAATTCTTTGCTGTAACAAAGGTACTACTAAGAAAAATTTACAGTCGTAAAGAAACAATTTTGAAGCCAGATTTCTATGCCGGAGTCTGAGCAAACATTTGACTGTGTTTTCCTATGACCCTTCATGAATGCTATCAAATTTGCCAGTTTCTACAAATTTCTTTATAACACTTTACATATCCACAGTAAGGTCCAGTTTACTTCTTGCCAAAATCCTGGCCATCTTAGGTATGTGTAGTTTAATCCAATATTAGCACATGCAGCATGACCTTTTTTATGTGGGATAATATGTGCAGAAAATAGGAAATATATTAAATATAAATATATAGGTTTCTAATACAAATGTGTTCTAGTAATTTCAAATATAAGCTTTGTTTATATGTATTCTGTGTATAGTATTTACAATATACAACTCAAGTGTGGTAAACTAATGTTGGCTGTTTATCAAGTGAGATATGAACAGATTTGACTGTAAATCGTTTGCAGGTGCGTTCATGTGGTATTGAAGAAAATCAATCAATCAGTCGGTCAATTGAGACAAAAACATAAATGACAGCCCATAAGAGAAAGAGCTAGTGTTTGTCTATGATACTGTTTGTCATGGTGTGATCGCTAAGCTGAATTACTGGACGGTTTAGCATATGCTGTTCTTAGTGTTTTTTCAACATGTAGTCATCATTTTTATCATATTCAGCTTTGCTTTTTTTGGGCATCTTTGGGCATCATTAAATGTAAATATGCTGTCATGTGAACACGCTTGGGTACCTGTGGATGACTGACAGTATACACACTTGAGCACAAAATAAAGCAGTGTTCCCAAAACATTGTTGGAATTTTGAGTTCAATTTAGCCTACAAATCATTAACACACAACTGTAATAAAAGATTGATAATTGAGGTTTATTTTTCAAAACATTTTTCATAAATTGCTTCACATTGATTTTCTATGCACCACGTCCCACAAGAAACATGAAATAAGTTTTCCTGCAGCAGTGAAAAGGATCCAGCTAAAATAACATTCGGAAATGAAGAATGGCACAGAGGAGAAGGGCATGCCAATAAAATAACTGCAGCACGAAATGTTTAGCTGGTGTAGTGGGAGTATATATAAATCTTGCTTGTGTATTTCGAGGCTGATATTTTCAGTCTTTACATATATGCCTAGGTACATGATGACATTTCTCTTTTAGATGTGCCATAAAACATTTTGATATTTAAAGACTTAGGGAAACATTGCTCATATTTATCGATGTTGCCAATCCATTAATTTGACAGATCCAGCTAGATACCAGTCTAATTAATTCCCTGTTGTGCTGTATCAAGAATATTGATGGCTGTCTGCCAACATGCAAAATGCTAGCAATTAACTAGCGGAAAGTTTAGATTTAATGTCACAATATCTGAAGACATTTTCAGCATATAGCTACTTTGTCTAGTCTAAGGATCACTGGTAGCATTGATAATATAGAGCGGGAAAAATAGATGGATAAAGATAAAAAACCAGCATTAACCACACAATACTATTCACCTTGCTTTAAATTCTTGTGTCAGATTGTTGGAAAAGGCTGATAAGTGATACTGATTGAAGCATTAGCAGTTCTGTAATATGCCTGAAGAAGCAATTCAAGCAGAAATCCCATTATTATAGTAGGTCAATTCAAAACTTGGGGAGAAATATATTATATTGGCATTGCAGATAAATGGCATCGTTATCCTTTGGTTTTTAAGATAATCTTTTCAGTTGTGCTCCATGCACCGTCATCAACATACATTACCATTGTAAATGTCTTCAGCTCCCTAAACGTATTATAATGGCTCACTGGATTATTGGCAAGTCACATGCATAATTGAAGGCAGGGTAATCCTTACAAACGACTCCACATCTGCAGCACCAAAATTAGTTTGGCATCACGTCTATATACAACAGATGAGTGAAAATACCAGTCTGTCTCCTTTGTCTATTGCTTGACATTAAATATGACAGTAAGATTATGGTTTGTAAGGCAGTTGTACATTAACATTGTAAGAATAAATCTTTACTGTTCGCTGATTTGGCCTTAATGATATAACTGTAATATTTTATGAGTATATTATATTTTATCAGTGTTCAGTATGGAGAACCTTCATGAGTGCCAAATCTCACCCTATTAAATAAATTCAAATCTATTAGTGTTGACTTATTGACTTGTTTGTGTAAGTGTTAAGCTGGCTTTAACAGCAAAGGCACTTGCAGTTACAGTGTTAGGTCAGGCTAACTACAGATTATTGCTATCCATATCTGAAGGGTCACTGCACATCGCAAAGAGTAGAAATAAATTAAAAAAAAAAAAACGGCCAACAGTTCAAAGCACAGCAGGATAAAACACACACTTGGCCATGACAGTCACAATCTCACCTAATGCTTTAGACATGCTTCATGAGCAACAGCGAGTGGATAATTGTGATGCGCTTTGCGAGCTCTATGGGAACAGTAACCTTGATTATCGTGTAGGTCAGTTGAGAGATTTTTCTCTCTGGTCATTTGAGCCCAATTAGCGTGGAATAGAAGTTGTGATTGTATTACGCAAGTTAATGGCTTGGTTTAGCTTGTAGGTCATGTAGTTATGGAGTGTGTCATGCATTTGCCTTCGCATAATGCGTTAAATCATACCTAGACATTGCCCTTTCTCTGGTATGAAACATATACACTAAATATATTTTATATAAAGCAACAGTATAAATGATAACATTTTAAGCTTTGGTAATAAATTATAAATACGCAATTAATACAACGTTATTGAAAGAAAAGTATTTAAAGATTAAGAAAGTTTAATAATTAGTCATCATGTTAATTGTTTAAAGTTTTTTTATATAATACAGTACATAATATTATAATTTTATTTATGTTTTAAAATTAAGTATTGTAAGGTATAGCGTGCAGTTTGATGACATATTTTTTGTAGGCCAACCAAAAGTTAGCATCAACCTTGTTCCCTCAACAAAAAGCCAACAGGATTATTCCACTGGCTTTTGGAATACTGCAGAAAATAAGTTGCGAGCTACACCACAGTCACATGACTTACGACAACATGACCACCACTAAGCTTATGACAACTTTTTATTAATAAAAAGTACCTGATAAGGGTCCTGATAAGGATCTTCCATTGTTTTGGAAATTATTTTTCCTCTTCTATGTGATGACAGCCTCTGTTTTTAGCTACTTGTTAGCAACCACCTTTGTCAAAACTTAAATTCATTTTAAGGTATTAATGATGTATTTTATGTTGTAGAATAAAATGTGAAAAGACATTGTGTTTGTGTTAACTATAGACCTTATTGCAAGCATTTTACCAAAAACCCATTCAAACAACCCATTGATTCAGGATGTTAGAACAGTTCAAATGCAAAAATACATGCTTATTTCTGGGTTCATTTCCTTCAGCACTCTATAGTCTACTAATTATCATGAATAATCATTTACGTTGATCAACTATCAGCTGACTATTTGATTACTGATGTTTTTTATAGCCGAATGGGCAACTCCCCACATCCCTGCTCCAAAATCTAGAGAGAAGCCTTCCCATAAGAGTGGAGGCAGCAGGAAGGCAAGGACCAAATCTGAAAACAAGCACATATACAGTAGGTGCAATGATCAGATGTTGACAAGCTATAGTCAATTTTGTTTCATTTAATAATATTAATACTGTAATACAACTTTCATTTTAAATAACTTGCACCAACAGATTTCAACTCCAGTCCTAGAAAATCTTGCACAGTTTCAAGCTTTCTTTGTTACAACATTTATCTTGTTGATAATGAGCTCAGGTGCCCTTTGAGAGAAGGATCAGATGTGTTGGGAATAAGAGAATGCAATGTTTGCAAGAACCTCAGGACTGTAATTGAGGATCCATGACACCCATTTTAATATTTGTTTTTGAATAAGCTAATCAATGCTTTGGGATCCATCTGATAGAACTATTCTAGCACATATACTACATTCATATAAAACATCACAAAACCTTGAACTTTGCTAAAAAGACACAGGACGTTAATGATAGTTTTCTAAATGTGTAAATTACAGAGCCTGAAAGAAAAGATGGATGATAAAATAGGAAAAAAATAGTAAAGAAATGCACAATTGGTGGTGCAGGTTGCGCTCAAGTAAACACACTGTATTGGGGAGAGGAGTGGCCTTTCCAACAAAAGTGCCTTATTGACTTGTATTCTAATAAGTGACCTTTCTGATATGAGATTTTTTTGTCATAAAACAAAGATGGAGAGACTACAGTGTGATAAATGTCAGTAGAAAGACAGACATAATGCCTGCTATACTGTAACCTATGTTTTATGTCATAAATTATTTGGATTAATGTTGGTACATATTATATAATTTGTATGTATAGGGCTGTGTTTCCTGCTGTCAAATATTCTTCAGTTCTTTATATCATTCTCTCTTCAAGCCAAATCAATGCATCAATTTGGCATCAATTCAAGCCAAAAGATGATTCATTTTTTAGTCATGTGTTTATTAACCCATTTACTCTCAATATAGTAAACTGGTACGGAAAGCAAGTTATATCCATACATTTTTTACAGGTATATTACACTAAAATATTGCAACACAAATACTATTGCTTTTGCATAGTAAAAATAGACAGTGAAGAATTATTTGCCTTAAAAATTAATGAAAATATGATTCACTACTTTTTGAAAGTAATTTACAGGGCAAAATGCGTTGGCATTTCCTCTGCATACACAAATACCATATTTTCAGGGAAATGTTGGGTAATGTGTTTGGTGCTGATTGGTGACTTTTATCGAAAGAAACTGTAAGAAAGGCTAGAGAAAAAAAAAGTTTTATCTCATTCTGAGCATTTAAGCTTAGCTAGGATATGGATGACTAATTACAGTTATTTGTATATATTTGCTGATATTTACATCCATTCTTCCACCTATCAATTTTTTTACCTCTTAATCTACACAGAATTTAGGGGAACCTGGAGCCTATCTCACAAGCCCGCTACCAACTGCTTGACTTTGAATGCCTCCTGTTGCACATGTACAATATCAAGGGAAGCATTGTATAGTCCACATATTTATATTTATTTCTTGAGTGTATTGTTTGTACTGATGGCATAATCTGTACCTGCCCCCTGCTTCGTTGTTGTTTTATGTTTTTTGTCGGTATGTATGTCGCACCGTTGACCTGTGAGACACGACATCTCGTTCCACTGCATGTCTCAACATGTAGCGGAATGACAGTAAAGCTAACTTGAACTTGAACTTGAACTTGAACAAGACTCGTGACACACCTGGGATGGGGAGCCAACCCGATACAAGACACAACTGCACACATAGTGTATTGTGGAAAATTTTGTGATACCGATCAGCCTACAACACATGCCTTTGTTCTGGTTAAGAAAATCATTTACAGCATTTGGCAGATGTCGTTATCAACTTTTATAAAACTGTGCAATTGAGGGTTAAGAACCTTGATCAGAGGCCCAGCAGTGGCTGATTGTTGGATCTGGGATTCAAACTCACTACTGTCCAATCAGTAGTCTAACACCTTAACCACCAGGCTACCACATCCCTCAGAGGAGATCAGAGAAAATCAGTGGAGGGAACCAGAGTACCTGGAGGATCCCCTTGAAACAGGGGAGAAAAGGAATCTCTGCACACACTGGAACTGAATCACCAACCCCAGAGGTGCAAGGCAGACATTACAGTGTTTAAATGATTTCTCAGCAATAAATGCTCAAATAAACGAGAAGTAGCATCCAGTCCAAAGCCTCTGGACCTCTGACACTTTGATGCAATCATACAGTCCTGCATATTTTTTTGGTTTGGTTGTAAATATAATCATAATACAATATGGCAATAATATAAATGAATATATGTGACGTTAATCGTATTGTTCCTGTAAAATTAAAATAATACAGCCTCTTAATATGAGACAATGCTTAAAACAATGCAAATAAAAAAGTATTTTTGCTTAAAATTGAGCTGTTACAGCATGTTTTAAGTTTGCTTTAATTTTTCTCTTGCTGTTTTTCTAGTTCTTTGTGCAAAACGTGTTGGTGAATAATGAGAGTGGATGCAATATGACGTGATAGTAATGTGATATTTATAACCAGATCTATTCATGCAGCAGTGTATTGATATTATCCTAGCCTCCTATTAGATGTTTATTTGAATGCTTGCCATTTTCTCATTTATATTCCATTTCTTTACTCTTTCTATTTGTTTATTTTATGCTACATCTCATTGCAATTACCAGTAAAGCAAAAACAATGATCTTCTCCAGTCCACGTTTTTATTTTTAGATTAAAGCACATGCAAGTTGTTCTCTGAATATGGAGAACTTTCATCACATTAATCCCGATGTCATAAACTCTGAATACAAATCATAGGCATTAGGGGATTCTCGTTGTGGATCCGTTTCTTTTCAATGATGTTTATGCAAAATTAAAGCTGCTCTATGTTTAAACTGTTATTTTGAATGGACTATTATGAGTCTGTGGTAAAATGTACTTGACAGTCTTTAGTTATTCATCCTGACAGCCTGTATTTATTTTTAAAAGTTTGCTTATGGCTTGTAGCTTAGATTTAGAACACAGTGCTTTAATGGTGTGGTGCTGTCATACTAAAAGACCAAGCAAACTGCTGAAGTAAATGGACATGACAAAAATGTTTGTTTTATGTCACAATGGTTCAAAGTGTAAGCATAATAATATCCCAAGGGCTAAAAGAAAGCTGAAGAAATGCAAAGCACATATTTCTTTTTCTGCTTTGTTTATTTCTTTGACACTCTGATAGGGAAAAATGCCAAGAGAGCACTTTTCCCACTGCTTGCTCAGTCACTCAAAGAGAAGTAAACAAATGTTGGCAAAGTTTGCATTTATTAATTTATTAAAATATCTAATGGCACTAATAAACACACTGTCATATATACACTTCCCCTGAATTTCCATCAGCATGCATAAACATATGGACTCATGCAAGTAGTGGCAAACATATTGACAAGTAAGAATTAATAAAGTTATTATTAAGTAATAATTGCAAAAGTAATATTTACATATGAAGCGATAATTAGTGTGTTATATAGAGCATTATGTTTGTGTCAGTACATTGCATTATTCTCTTTTTGTCTCCTACATGTCTATGCTGTCAGGGTTTATCCGCATGCTGTCTTGGTCTAGTAGACCTGACGGTGAGAAATTGTGAGCAAATTAAAATATATATAGAACATCATATGGACCATCAGCATATTAATATGGCAGGCTATGACAGGCCCAGATTCACATTTTCCACATCCTTGCTTAGAGGTGAAGAACAAGGACTAATGGATAAAAAGTATACTTTGGTAGAGTGGAAATCATCTCTCTCAGTGTAAAATACCGGGAAATGCAAACTATCATTACCATCCATCCTTGACGAGAGAGAGAGACAGAGAGAGAGAGAGAGAGAGAGAGAGAGAGAGAGAGAGAGAGAGAGAGAGAGAGAGAGAGAGAGAGAGAGAGAGAGAGAGAGAGAGAGAGAGAGAGAGAGAGAGAGAGAGAGAGAGAGAGAGAGAGAGAGAGAGAGAGAGTAATTTAAGAGCATAAAAACAGGCACAAAATGAAGAAAAGTCTAAAAAAGGATGTTATAATGTAAAATAATGAATTAATGTCAGCATTCCAAGCTGAACACTTAAAATATATTGTATATCTGTATTGTAACCTACTGGGTGTCTACATCACTCTTGACTTTTTTTTTAATAGGATACTTTTTTACTATTTTTAGGATAATTTAGTACTGTAACATATGTTGTTGATTAGCAGTAATGTGCTTGTACATTTACTTTTATGCTAATCTATAATATATCTTGTAGGAATGCTAAAAAGATGGTGTGTGTGTGTGTGTGTGTGTGTGTGTGTGTGTGTGTGTGTGTGTGTGTGTGTGTTTGTGTATGTATAAACAAACAAACCAATCAATAAATGCATATTTATTTATTTGTTTGTTTGTTTGTTTGTTTATTTATTTATTTATTTCCCACAGGAGAGTTCTTTTTCACTGAACAGTTTAACTTACTAAAAATCCAAACCCTGTATCTTTGGATGAATACTGTATGTGTATTTATTTATCACATGATGCTACACATGAAAGCAATATGAGGTTCTCTGAATGTTATCCAGGATTTGGTTGGTGATTAAAGACATGTGTATATATGTTTGCAAGAACCCTGTCTTAACAATCCTCTTTTGAAAAATGTTCATGAGCCTATAATGTTCTAGACAATGCACAGAATGCACACTGGTCGGAGATATGTTGTGTTTTTTTTTTTGTCCATTAGTGTGTTGTATTCTCTGTCTGCATTGTCTTTCTCCTTGCACTGTTTGCAGTAGGGTTGCATACGTTGATCTTTATGTGGCTAGGACAACTTACGTTCAGTCCTTAGCTCTGTGTTTTATGTAGTTTATAGCTCTACAGTATGTTGTTTTATGTAGCACCATGGTCCTGACTTGGGGTCTTTAGCAGTATTCAAGAAAATAAACAAATATTAGGTTAAAATTAGTGTGACCAGTATCTCTGTCACAACAAAGTACCCCCCAAAAATTCTTTAAATGCAACCTATTTGCATGACATTTCTGTCACAATTATATATAATACATATCAACATGTGAAAATTTAACTCAACTGCTTTGCATGTTATGCACCAACATCAGTTAAGAGAACAATCTTTTTTTTTAAGATTATTTGACTAGAATCAACAATAATAATGAATTTTTCCACACTCTGAGGTATGCTGCATTACAGTATGACATGATCAACCAACTTGGAAGCCTAGCACATGTGTCAGTGCCACTCATTTGTCCATAAACCCAATACAATTATTTCACATTAAAGTTTAAATGCTTTTGTATAAACTGAATAAAGTGGCGTTGATAAACTGAATAAACTGAAATTTTGCTTTTCATGATTGCTGCTGGCAATTTGCATAGTAAACACAGAGCTATTCTATTTAAGTGCATCAGTCAGTCCATTGCTTTCTTTGTTGAGCATCGCTGCTCGGACTGAAAATGAATGTGTGGGACCTTTAAACAAGGATAGCATTTTATGTTGATGGAAAAAAAAAAGGAAAATATACAAAAAGACCCAAAACCATAAGGGTTTCGACTCTGCTTGGATCTTGGATTCTCATTTGCATAAAGTTAAGCTTTGTTGTGTAGCATTGCCTGAAGCTGTCAGTGTGAAAACTGAACACGAGGGCATGGGGCTTTAAATGTTTAATTTAACAATAGTTTGTCCTGTAGAAAATACCGGATAAAGAACATTATTTTGATTGATTGATGAATACATCATCAGTGACTGAGATTTCAGAAGACCTTACTGATGGTTCATTTGAAGCCAGCAGTGCCAAGCAATGCTAAGAGCAAAATGTTAATAAAAAAATAATTACTCTACATATGAGACTGTATCTGAAAAGAACACTCAACAGAATACACATCAGCATTTAATGAAGTTTTATAATCTTATAATTAATCATGAAAAAAACAAACTTCTCAACAAATGATCAACTTAGATGGTGTAACAAATTTTGGTGATTTGTTGTCAGTCCATCATGAATTAAATATTGCCTGAAGCGCAAGACACAGACACAGCAATCAAACTGGAATTATCAGACATTAATAACTGGCAGAGCATGTGTGTGTGTGTGGATGAATTTAGAGCAAATGATTAGCAGAAAAACAAATTGCATTCTGCTATATTTTAACTAAATAATACTGTAAGCTTTGCCGATGTGTGTAGGAGCTATGAAGAAGAAACAAGTCTACGGTCTGCTAATGCATGTTTGTGAGGAACTAACTGGAGAATGTATTATGTAAAGTCTCAGCTTTTCAATTTATAGCCTTGGATTTAACCACAATTCTTTCTTACATGGTGAATTCTGTTATACTGTAATGTGATAAACTTTAAATACAGTAACTGACTTACATACAGTATAATCTAAACATGTATGTTCAGACTATTTTGTCAAAGCAAAGTGCTACTAAGCAATTCTTTTATAGCAGTAAAAATTAAATGCCAATGCTATCACTTATGTCAAGTCAATGATTGTGGCTTTTAATGCATACTAAAGCAGAAGAGAAACAACATCATTTACACTATGGCAGTGTCATTATTGGGAATAATGACCAGCTTTCTCCAGTTATGTTCCCGGCAAGAGCGACTATTGTTGCTCTTATTAAGTTATGATGAATTAGTCATAAACATTTTCAGTATGCTTTACCCGTTCCATTACTCCACGGAGGTACTTTACTAAAGGAATATACACACATATTTACTAAAGAACTTACCGTTGTAACAACTTACTCTCATGTGAATGCTCGTATGTGTATCCTTGAGTTATAAATTCCCTTCTCACTTGTTTTATTTGTATTGGCTGACATTTACTTTGATTTCTGATTGTCGTGCACAGGGCTCAGAGGCTACATTTCTTTTTCCGTTAGTATACAGCCCAGAATCTGTCCATTACTATGAAGTCCTGGCCAAAGTTTAGGATTAAGTGACTTGGAGTAAAAAGAAAACTCTCTCCCGTCTTCTTTCTACTGCTTTATATACAGTCACAGACTTGGCCACAAATAGTGGCATGTGTTCAGAGTGATTGCTGTGGCAATCACAGGGGCAAACCTGCCATTCCTGGGAAAGCCACAGCACTACAAACTACACTTTCATTATACTAAAGTCTCTTTAATTTTTTCCCTTTTCCTTTTTTCTAAAAGTGTCCACATGACTGACCAAACAAAATGTTAGGAAGTTTACATATTGTACATTGTGCCAGAAACTGTGGCCTGTGCCTTTAAATAAAAATATTTATCCACCATAAAGATTTACATTTACAACCTAAAAATGAAATGGTCCAATTGAATTTCCAACCGAATTGTTTACATTAAAAAAAAAAAAAAACATTTTAAATGTAAAGATCTAAGCGTTTAATTGTTACTGCAGTATTAAGTTTTAACCAACCCTCCTCTTATTGTTTGATTTCTTCCTATCAGCTCTGACTAAGAAACATCCAGAAACAAAATGCTTCAAGACAACCAGCATGTGGCTTCAGCAATATTCACACACAGACACACACACACACACACACACACACACACACACACACACACACACACACACACACACAGTTGTCTCTAGAGTTTACACAGAATATTGAAAAAACATTGGATGACTGACAGTTCTGCAGGTGGAAACACCTTGTTGATAAGCGGAAAATGGCCAAATTGGATGAAGGCAGCAAGGAAGGACATAATAACTCATATAACTCATCTCAGCATGTACACACCATCTAACCTTGAAGTGGATGGGCTGCAACAGCAGAAGACCACATTGGGATCCATGCCTGTCATTTACATTTATTGCATCTGGCAGTCAGCCTTATCCAAAGCAACTTACAAAAGTGCTATGTAGTCTCCAGCAATAAATAAATTCTGATACTGGTTCACTAGGTCACAGAATAAGAATACTATCAGACTACAAACTCTGTTGGGATGTAATACAGCAGACCTTTTGTAGTTGAAGTGTTAATTTAAGTACTTCAGGAAGAGCTAGGCCTTTACATCTTGTTTGATGACAGCCGGTGACTCAGATGTTCAGGCATCTAGAGGAAGTTCATTTCGCCACCTTGGTACAAGAACAGAGAAGAGCCTTGAAGAGGTTCAGGATGAGGGTGGTGCAGTGTGCCATGTGATAAGCACTTTTAGCCAAGATCAGGAATCAGAAGGCACAGACTCAATCTTACTGAACAGATTAGAAAAATATCACCAGGTCTGTTTTAGTCTCATCTGCCAGAATCTGCACCCATGATAGCCTAAGATTCTTGACCAACATGGAACCTGATGATGTCTTCTGTATTTGTAGCTCATCTACGTCAGTGTTTGATTGTGTTGTGATTTCTGAGACGCCTTTATGCTCACCACAGTTGTATAGACTGTATTTGAGTTACTATAGACTTCCTGTCTGCTCAAACCAGTCTGAGTATTATCCAATGATCTCAAACTGTTTCGGCCTACAGACCTTCCGCTCATTTATTTTTTCTTTTTTTGATTGTTTTTTTTCACCATACTGTGTAAACTCCAGAGATTATTAAAAAATTTCCAGGAGACAAAGATTTCCGAAATACTTTAACCAGCCTATCCGGCATCAACTACCAGACCACAGTTAAAGCCACGGAGATCACAGTCTTTCTCCATTCTGATGTTTGATGTGAATATGTACTGAAGCTCTTGACCTGTATCTACATGATTTTATGTGTGAAGCTACATATACATATTCCCATTTCACATTCCTAATAAACTGGTCAGTGAGAGTATTTCCCCAATGAAGTTCATATTATTTCAAAGATCTAACACTATAAAATATGGCAACAGTTCAAAAGACCTTGTATAGAACATTAAATTGCAGCAAAGATTAGGAACCAAATTTATGCAGCGGTTTTCAACGAACACGTAATCGTTATACTCAATTTGAGAACATGCTGAATTCCCTTATACACACTCTAAATGGATATGACCAAATATTTATTTACTTGCACAAGCACAAGGAACCTGGTGAATAATTCTGCAAGGCACCGTATCTATACGGTTTGAGAATATATGGAGGTGACGGGCTTGATATGATGTATTAACAGCTAGTCAGCTTGTTCTTAAATATGTGTTTCTCTACTGTCAAAACTTTAAGCACAACCACACTCTGTGGAGGGTCAGTAGCAGTCACTGACTTCAAATAAATGGACATATATAAGGACATATTTTAGTTCACTCACCAGAAGGCCCAAGGGAACATCCCTATGATAATGCAAGGTCGATATGAAAGTGTCGGCAAGAAGCCAGCATATGTATTGATTTTTGTCTTTATGCTTCCAGAATATTAAAACAATAGAATACATGCACTCACATGCACACACACACAATGTCTGTTTTCTCTCATTAGAAAAATCACTCTTTAGAGACTGGAAGTGACATTTTTTGTAATTAACAAAAAAGTATTTCTTTGTCTGTTTCTGTATTAACCTTCTACTACTCTACAGCCTAGTTGTCATTCAAGCCTGCTCATGAAAGATATTTTCTCTGCTTTTGCACTGTTTCCCACTGTGATTTTTTTCTTTCCTTTTGCTCACTAAAGGTATTTTTCAGTTCAATAGTCACTTCCATGCTTGATGTGACTATTGAACTGTATAAAGCATTTGGAGAGAAATAGGAAAGGAAATGTAAAGTGCAACACTTTGCTATATTTGAATTCGGGTTACATTTACAGCCCAATCTTGGGAAACTTGATATTCCTGGAATAGCATATTTCCTTACCTTGCCCACATACTGAGGGTCAGATCCCATGTACTCCTCCAGGACAAAGAACTGGTTCCATACCCAACCCCTCTTAACCCTCTGAAAGCTTCCATTTGGTCCTCTGTTTCCTGCTGTAGACATGGATCTGTGTGGCCAACTGAGTCCCAGTCGGCTCTGGTTCTGAGCTGGGTGCACAGAGTGGAGAGGAGCTGGAGAGCTCTTCTCAAACAGGAAGCAAAGGAACAGCAGCAGACTGTTGCTCTTCAGCATTGGGCAGTCCGGAACAGTCCTTTTTTAAAGTCCAAAGAAGAGTAGGAGATGAGAATGAGAGAGCCAGGGCACAGACGGATGGCTGAACAATGAGGCCATCCGATGTAAGTGAGAATAAGTGAGAAGTGAGTGAAGGTGGCACCAGGTATGACGTGAACCCCTGGTGTTCCTCGAGTCCTCTTCTTAGTGCTGGTGAGTCAGTCAACAGGTTATGAAATCATCACCTGTAATAAAAAAAGTATTGTTTACTTTAAGCTCTTTAAAGCCAATGTAAACCACAGATAATTTTTTTCCTTTAAATTATAGTTTATTGGCCATTTTCCTATCACCTAGGGACAGAGAATTTGTGATTACGTGTGCATGATTGACAGTATCCTCAGCTTCTCTGACTAACGATAAAGAGAACCCACATCATGACTGCAGAAGGTCCAGAACTATCTCATTTCATTTGGCAGAAGATAGAACCTCCATTAAAATGAGCTACATTTTAAGACACTGGTTGTCTTAGATATCAGCTAAAAGAATTGATGCATCAAGATTCCCAAGGAAGTTATAAAACACCTGAGCATCATTGGTTGTAAAATATATTCTATTGATGCACCATAGGCCTTTCTATTTATTATACACCCATATAGTACATTACATATAACTAATATTCCTCTTACATAGATTACTTCATCTGAAATGACAAATTTCTTTAGTACTATATAACAGAAGAATAAAGTCAAGACTGGGCTTTGTCTGTCAGAAATGAAATGTAATTATGGGATGTGCGAGTCTCGAAGAGATGGAGAAAATATGTCTCATAAGAACCCTTAAAATACATAAGACTGTTTATACTCTGCTATGCTAGCGCAAAAAAAAAAACATTCTTCAAATCATCTTGTCAAGATAGTTGAGGAAATAAACCAAATAAAGATTTACAACATATAGGTTTCTACAACAAATCTGTAAAAAATAGCAAAGTAATCTATCGTGTGAACCTGATTTAAACCCTATTAACAAATATGTTAATTCAAATACGTATAGATTTAACTGTAAGTTAAGCTATTAATAATAACTGCTAAACGCATCCTAACCATCTGATTACTGCTCATTCAGGAATCTTTATAAATATACAGTTGTCTGTAATTATATATACATGCGATCTTTTTTTCAAATGTTGACTGAGGTTTAAGTATCTGACAGTCTTTTGATTAATTTTTGTAAAAACACAAATTAACACAGGTAGAAAATCAACAAAGTACATCATCACTAAACCTCATTAGCAAGTTCCAGTACTGTTTTATTATTTTCCAGCAGCGAAAGTTACTCCTCTCACACCTCCAGCCTTGGCCAGATGCCAAGCCAATATTGCTTTGCTATGCCTCAGTGCGCCACACTTCTCTCATTTGCTTCACTGGCTGCATGATTGATCGTTGGCACTTTGTGTCTGGGTCAATGTGCTTATCAGGTGACCTGTGTTGAGCTCCACCTGCTCCACCATGGTGCTAGGTTTGGCAATGTTTAAGTGCATTGAGATGGCTTTGCCAGCAGACTCAGCTAGACCACAATAGCAGGAGATGCTGGCCTTTAAGAAAGTGGCCTACAGAGGCCCAAATGCAGCTGCCCTCCAAAACATGCCAAGCTATAAAAATCCCTCCAGGCTTAAAGGTAGACAAGGAAAGTGTACTTGACCTTGGATATCAGGATGCTCCAGCCAAGCAGTATCAAATAACCTTTTATAGAACATTATGTTGTAACAAAGATTAGGAACCTAATTTATGCACTCGGTTTCAATGAACAAGAAATTGTTCCATTAAATATTTGAGAACATGCTGAATTCCCTTATACACGCTCTAAAACAATATGACAAAAGATCTATTTACTAGCACAAGCACATCGACGCTGGCTCCCATAACCGAGCAATAACAACACAGCAATGAAACGATGACTGTATTTATTTATAAACATAAGTAGATTTCCGTGAGCAGTTTAAAGAAATTGGCAAAAGAATATTGTTTCTCTCACAGTACATTTGTTCTTTGACATAGCATGTCTTAAGATAACACACCATAACTCTTCTGTGGTTCAGTGATTCTATTTATTCATAGCACAGTGAATAACACATATAACCACTTGCACCTGAATGTAAAAAGGTAACCTTCAAGTCAAACTGTAATGCTATATTCGAATAACTGAACGTAATGGAAATGAAAGCTCATATTTGCAATGTCTATCGAAAGACTTTAAGAGGAGGGGGTTGGTTTGTCAGAAATGTTGATGCCATGTCAGTTCAGTATGGATGGAGATGACCTGGAGTCAAACTCATCTCACTCCACCAATGCTGGTGAAATATAGCTCTTATTACATTTACCATGCTGTCTGAGTAAATCACATGTTCCGATGTTCACTCAATTAAGGGTTCCAAGTTCCATGACAGTGAAATTAATGGGTAGCGGTCAAAGAGAACTCATAGAGCAACATGGGAGAGATTTCAGTGTTTGTAAACATGATATGAATACCATTTAAATATTGAAAAAAAATTATAGTGCATGAATTGTGAGTGTAAGAATTATTACTATGTAAACTGGCATTAAAACATAAACAAAAAATTCACATTGTTTTTCAAGCAATCAGGCAATGTAAAGATGACTGGAAAATATAGCAGTGCAATGTAAATTTTAGCCCAAAGCACTCTTTGTCTGTTTATAGAACCACAGTGAACCATATTATGTTAAACTACGGGAAGTCCAAAGAATTGTAAAAGGAAATAGATTCATTTGTATGCACTATTTAAAATATGCAGTGCTTACAGTACGTACATTGGTGAGTGGTGACCCGGGGTTTGAAGGATTAAGGCATTTCTAACCACTAATCAGAAGGTCATCAGTTCTTGATAAAAACCCCAAACCCTCTCAATTCTTTCATAAAAATAAATGACTCCAATTGCACTTTGGGAAACACTTATCATTTCTACGTTGCTTTGGATAAAAAGCAAATAAAGAGCGAACGTAACCCAAATATTAAAAGGAATGTTTGATGCTATATACTGTGTCAGCATCAGCATTAATTATTACTCCACATCTACACGTTTAGGATATAATGATTGATCTTGTGATGGAAGTCATTAGATGATTTACATGAATCAGTAACGGTGGAGTAGGACAAATTGCTGGGTCTAAGACTGGCAGCTGTGAAGAACTGTTCTAGACAGAAAGATTGATCTACTCAGGACAATTCAGTCTCTTCTGCCACTGTTACTGATTTGTTCAATGTCAATTCTGAAATAGCACAATTGCATACGACGTTTCTCGTTTATTTTTTGAGGAGGCTTAATCTAACAGTGCTCATCACTGCGGCAATACTGGAAACTTCTCAAGTATTAATCTGACGATGCTCTGAGTGATAAGAGCCCTCTCAGAATAGTCCTTCTCCAAATTACGGTGTCTTTCTCTAAGTGTCTGTTTTAAGCAGGCTAAATTCAAATAGCAGGTAGAGTAACTCAATTTTTTTTAGTGAAGCAATGAGTGATCAGTATACAGTGGGACTGCTGTTGATTTTTCCTCTTGATTTCATCAGTTAATATGATCATATGTTTAATATTTGAGTTATTATTCTCACCTTCCAAGTGGTGCAATAATATATGCCATCAGTACACAGATTTGATTATAGCATCTCATTGACACCACTGTCGTTGGTTAATTCCATTGACATGGAACATAGACTCCAGAGATTATCAAGGTTACATGGCAAATCTTGTTTCATTTATTCCCACAAGTGCTGCTTAAAAGTCAAAACTCATCAGCCTCCACCAATCTCTCCCTACCTGCATACATAATCAAGCTAAGTTGTCACTGCGTAGGTCATCTATGTGATGCTGAGGGTCAATGTTTTTCCCATGCCTGATATAATGCAGCATTACTTCTTCCATAGGTTCTTGAGAGTACTCAGCAGTCTGATGGTCATTTTCTTTTCTGGGCATGAATTGCACTGAATACCTGATGAGAGGGGTTCATTAGCATGTGTCAGACTCAGTGCATACTGCGTTGACCCATGCGTCAGACTCTGATAATGTGAAGCTGTGGCCTGACAGCGTTCCCTGAGTGTTTTGCCAGCATTGGTATAGTGTTCGCTCAACTCATCACCCCCAATAATCAGCAAACATATGGCTTGCCAAGCTGCCAGCTCAGATTAAGAGGGATATGAAAGTTATTCGTTGTCAGGCTTGTCGTAAACTTGATTAACAGATAAGCAGTAGAGATTGCAGGAAAGTAAGGGAAGTGGAATGAGATTAATCTGGTGGAGAGATCTACTAGAGGTTTGCATCAAGAGAAGTATTATTTATTTATTTATCCCCTCATTTTATTTTTTGAGGGGATGTGTGGGTGTGTGTGAAGGGGGCTCATATCTTGTTCTATTTTTATATAGAGTAAAACAGACTTTTTTATTCCTTAAACCTAAGTCTAAACTTACCATCAGTAATCATGTGGAATGTGGTAGCCTAGTGGTTAAGGTGTTGGGCTACCAATCGGAAGGTTGTAAGTTTGATTCCTACGTCCACCAAGCTGCCACTGCTGGGCCCCTGAGCAAGGCCCTTAACCCTCAATTGCTCAGTTGTATTAAAAAAAAGTAAGTCGCTCTGGATAATGGCGTCTGCTAAATGCTGTGAATGTAATCAAAAGGATAAAAATGGAATTCTGAAGTGGACAGTCCAGAAAGATGGACAGACGGACGAAAGGAAGGAGGGAGCATAATAAATAATCAAGTACAGACACATGAATTAAAGATGGGTGGTTAAATAGTTTCTGAGAGTGGTTGTAGCACTTGTTTCCTCAGTGGAACAACCCACACAATGGTTCTCAACGTTACCTCCCTATGGATTCCTTTTACCCTAGAAGTGGCAGTTTCAGGGCTGAGGCTCTCCCAATATTACCCAGATGCCATCTTAGATCCTCTTGAGCTTGTCATTTAACTGTTACAGTTTGCACCCAGCACATTTTATTTCGCAATGCACTTTGTTAGACTTTTTGGCTCATGCTCAGGCACATTTCATTCCTCAGCTTCCAGGCTTGCTGCAAAAAAAATAATAAAATAATTTTAATGGACAAGTCTATTACCCATATATCATCTTCTAAAGAAAAGCATACAGTTATTTACTTTAGGCAAGGTTTACTTCCCTGAAATGCATTTTGTCTGACAACAATGAAATATGGGTTTTGGTAAATGGATTTTGAATTTTATAGTTTATGTTGTGCATCTGTTTTTAAAAAAGACTAAACAGGGAAACAGATGCAAACAGGCTGAAAAGTTTCCGTGGAGACTAGCTTTAGGCAATAACTATCACAGAATGGCTCACAAGGACTATGTCCATATGTGAAAAGGCATGTTTGGCTACATTCACTAAATGATTACATATACTGATTTTATTCACCTTTTCTGCTTCATAGCCCTGGCAATAGGGTATTGCAATATTAACACTGTTTTTTTAGAATAAAATTGATCCCCAGAGAGAACCAGATGTTTCATTGCTTCTTCTCTCAAAGTTAACCAGCAATTTACATTAACTGCATATGGCTGTTGCTTATACTAATTATACATTTTTTGCTTCTTCTAAACGACAAGGATATGAATAAAAGATTTGGGGTAAAAAAATAGGTATCCACAGACACACTACTTAGGTATGTAACTTCCTAAAAATTACTGCAGTGTATTTCAGAGTTCATTCAAATTGAAATTATAATTAGAAAAATTCAAGTATTCAAGCAACGTTTTCTGTGTGACTGCATAATTATAGAAATTTATTTGTGATATGTCTGTTTATGTTAGGAGTTTCTTGCATAACTGCATATGGATTCATGGCACATTTCAGAAAGGAAGTATAGTCTTTCTGACACATTCAGTAAGCACCAGGGAGGTGGAGGTCCTGAAGCCAATCTAATGGACACTGGATAGGATGCTAGCCCATCTCACGGCATCACACACACACATACACACACACAAACACACACACACACACACACACACACACACACACACACACACACACACACACACACACACACACACACACACACACACACACATTCACCCACTGGGCCAATTTAAAGTAGTCAGTCCACCGACCAGCATGTATTTTGGAAACCAGAGAACCTAAAGGAAACCGTGGTGAGAACATGTGAAACTCCATATCTGAGTGAATTCTGTTTAGTCCTCTGATTGGCAAACTGACAATTGATTTGTTCTGCTGTTATATTGGTGTCAGTGTTATCCACTGTAACTAATATTATTCTAACATATTTGAAAAAAAAAAAAAAAATTAAATAAAAAAATAAGCAGTTCTTCCATTTTTGCTGTCTAACAGTCAAACTCTGTCTGACAAAAAATACAGATATCCTCTTGAATCATGTAACCACAACGCAAGTGCCAAAGTTAATTGTAAATTGGACATTTGTTGGCCTCCATTTTGGAGCAGATGAATCCAGACACTGAGGTCATGCAACCAGAAATAGAAGCTTTAAAAAGGAATCGTCAAACATGCGTTTCCATTTTAAATGGGCAAGCAACTGTACGTGAATATTCACATCCCGATTTGATTACATGCTCTTTCCACTAAAATTATGCAAATGCTCTTTGAAATGCAGTTACAGATACAGGCTGGTGGAAACTGAGAAGCAGATGAATTATGTCATTCATTAAAGTTGTTTTATTAATTCAACGACTAGCCTTATATTTATGTTTTTTTTTTCTTCTCACTTTTAGTTCTCAGTCACTTGGCCTACTGAATGACAGTAAAAATCTGAAAGTGAATGAACATGAACTCTCCTTTACCCCTGTGTTAGCCAGTTGTAGCTCACAGAAAAAAATGCCTAGGGCGAAGAAGAGGGTATATGAGTTCTAAGCCTACAAGCCCCTATGGGAACCCGTCTGGCTCAGCTGCCAGAAAACCGAGCTCTTATGATGCAACAGACAAAGCATGAATCAAAACCGATGATAATGAACGAGTAAAATTATTTGACAGCTCAAAAAAGTATTCTTGTCAACTGAATTATGTATTGTCATATGCTTCTCATACGTCTGTATTTTTTTCAAGATTTTCACGGTACGGGAAAATGGGAAAAAAACATACTATTCTTCCGTTTTAAGTCATTCTGAAAGCATGTGAAGGGCATGAGCTGCGATGCTCCTGTTGTGGATGTTTTAGAGAGAAAAGGAAAGAGAAAAGGAAAGCAAAAGAAGTGAGACTAAAGAAAAACCTTTAAGTAAGTGCTGAGCTCTGCATCCTGGATTGTATAGCTTTTCACAAGATAGTTTCTTCTTGAATTCAATAAATTGAAAATAAAACACACTGATGATAGAGTATAGGGTAAATCTCAATGTATGCATGTATGTATGTATGTATGTATGTATGTATGTATGTATGTATGTATGTATGTAGTTGTCTGCCTGTCTTTCTGTCTGTCTGTCTGTCTGTCAGTTTGATTTTATTTACTTATAGCAGAATAGTAAGCACAGAAAAACTGAATGCAGCACATAATTATGCATTCTAGTGTGCTTGTTTGGTGTATAGGGTATCCAGTCAGCCTTAGAATATGGAAATGAAGTTATTAGTTTATAGGAAGCTCTGGAAGCATCTTAATGCTGCGATATTGGAAAAAAAAACATTTAAAATATCCCTTTCAAATATTGTCTATTGTTGTTATAGCATTTCTGTGTGAAGCTTCGGTTTTAAAAGTATACATGATATTTCACAAATATCTAAAATTGAAAGGAGATGTACTGTACAAACTTTTAACACGACAGCTGAAGTTGAAACTGTCGAAAGCATTAGCATGAAGGAAATGAAGTCTTCTGGTTCAATACATCACTTGTCGATTTAATTCTCTCGTTTGCTACATTTCCTTCTTGTTAAATGAAACGCTTCATTAGGCTGTGTTAAAAGCAACCCATCCCTCATGGGAGTGTTCTCCAAATAAATGACCATTGTGTTATTTTACAGCATGTTGCCTAATGGAAACACTTTTAAAAGCAACTGACTCTACTCTACTAAAGCAATTTTAATGTCAGTCATAAAATACCCCATATTATGAAAGCACGTTTCTGGCAGGTTTAAAAAAACACTAGTTTAAGACTATACGTCTTAGAATTCTGGTATTAGCTAAGTATTATGACTGATTATCAGAATATGGTTCCATGATCTTACAATTCTGATGTTAAATAAAAATTCTGACGTATTATCTTAGAATTCTGACATCTCTCAATATTCTGACATGTATTATCAAAATGTATTTATTAACTTATTATATTGAAGTTTTGACATTTTTCCAAAAAATTAATTTTATTATCTAAATTTGTAAGCTACATCAAAAGTTTGAATTCTCACCTTAATATTGTGACTTGTCTCAAAGTTCTGAATTATTATCTTGACCCTCTGACATTATGCCAAAATACTAAAACGTTACCTCAATATTCTGAATTATCCTGACAAAATCATCTTATTCTGTTAATGGATGATGTTAGGACTATGCAAATAATGTGTCCTTATTAGTCTTATCTAGTGAAATGTTGTTTAGCCGAAAGTTACCATAGTTTTATCAGTATGTAATTATGTTGGCTTTGTAGAAGCCAACATTCTGTTTTCCTTAGACAAAAATTTATCAAGAGTAACTCCTCCTAGGGCTTTCAAGCCACATGAACCAAATTCGGATATGTTGTAGAACCTGGTCTGAAGTTTGTTGGTATTACTTTTCTTAGCGATCCGAGTACCGGTATTTCCGGTACCGGGTCTCAAAATGGCCTTTTTTCCCATAGACTCCCATTATAAAATTTGGAGGTTTAAAACTCGACAAGCTTTCGAACTATCTACACCAAACTCGGCCAGCTCCTTTAGGGTGATACTCTGAACAAAGTTTTATATTGGTGTACCGACTGGCCTTCCGGTTGTCCCGCAGCCCCACCCCCAAAATATGCAAAATCAAAAAACTTTTTACAACATGGACATGTGACATATCAAAACACTCAGAACAATGAGGGGAACTTCCTCAAGAGTATTCGGATGATGTCACATGCTCGTCTCTACTTACCTCCAAATGTTTTGGCACCCTAGCTTTCTGTCTACTTGCTTCCAAAAGTAACACTGTCCCTTATGTCCACTCGCCTCCAAAAAGCACCGGCCTTTGTGAATACTTGCACCGTCAAAGACAACATCAAAGTTTGTCACGACAAACTTTACAAATCTAGTTATCTTGCTAATTTTACAGCTAGCATTTATACCCTTTTATGAATTAATACTTATAGTACGCAAGACCTGCTATTTCTGTTAAACAAGCATGTGTTCTACATAATACACAGCAGACAAATCCTCTTTGGTGATACATCGCTCCATTTTATGTGTCAATGGAAGGTAGAGCAAAGTGATCAGTGTTTGAACACTGGGTCAGCATTAGCGTCAGCTAACTACTATTAACTAATCATAAATCTTTCTTTTGCCAGTTTAGAAAGACTAAATATTCAACATCATATATGACAACTGTTTTGAGATTCATTTACCTTTTTCATCGAAATAAATAAATGAATAAATAAATAAATAAATAAATAAATAAATAAATAAATAAATAAATAAATGTGTTTTTTTTGTTTGTTTGTTTTTTTTCCAGCTATCCATGTTACCACTTTGTTACACTAATTAGCTCTGATTTTAACAAGCCTATTTGCCCGGTGTGAAGAACACAGCTCATAAACTATTACAATGGTCATTATAATGCAGTAGTAACAACTGTTTGCCAAGAACATTCTGGTTTGGTGGATAATTGGACACTAGTAAATAATAAAACATGAAGCTTGGGTGAACCTGTGAGTGTAGGTTAAAATTCACACACAGCCTGTCAGATTGGAAAGGATAATGCTCCAATTATTCATGCACTATCAAAAACATGTTTCTTTTTTATAATGTTGTAAATGAAGAGCCCTCAGGTATTAACCGATTGTCACTTCCCTTAATAAGCAAAGCACTTTACAGGAATTAGATGAAAGACGATGAGTTGGAAATATCAACATGTTCAAGGACACAACACTGTAGCTCTTTGAGCACTTGACTAATGTCAGTAGCGTGTCAGCTGACACAACTAATCACAAGTGTTTCACTTCCTACAGGGCGTTCTGCTTCCTTAATTACTTTCTGTGATTAAGATAAACCCTGCTGATGCTACTATGTATCTGTCTTATTACTGCAACTTGTATTGTCATACATAAAATACACATGTATTACAGTGCTAGTCAGAAACCCTGCATTTCTTCGTAGGTCTCAATAGGAACTGGCTCCATTTGCATGATTATGATGGGATGGGGGTTTATGAGATGGGTGGGTGATTGAGGGGTGATGAGAAAACAAATTTTTGAGCTTTTGTAGCAGTGACAAGCTCATACATAGGGAGCTGATAAAGAAGTTGATTGAATTGTACTTTCAAGGCGCAGCAGTAAATGAAGGCATCAGAGCGCTGATTTGAGAGCTCTTAATGACAAGTCTTAAATAGGGCTCAATGTAACATGGTAGTGCTATTCATGGAGCAGCTTTAGAAAAGGAGGAGGAGGAGGAAGAGAAGGAGAAATAAGGAAGCATCTTAATCATTAGATGTCTGTGCCCTGATGCTATCTGACACTTGGGATATTGGCATTTATGAGTTTGTGATAAGGTGTGTAGTCATGCTTAGCTTCGGTTGTAAAAATGTGTGCATGCTGGTAGAAGGAATGTATAATCATAGATCATTTTTTCTTTATACTTTTAAGTTATTATGTGAACAAAACAAATAAATAAAAGGTTGTTTTGAATAAAAATAAAATGGAGGGTTGTCTGGGTTCATCACTGAGTTTATTTGTGATGTTACATTCCACAGTGGCTCATATGAAAGTGAACACTCTGGGATTTAAGAATTTGCAGGTTTTGTAAATATTTATTTTTTACCTAGCCTACTATGTTTCAATGTTATTTTTCATTGTAAGTTGTGTAGAGTGTATTTCTTTATTTCTCGGGGAAAAAAAAAAAGGTTTAGTCCGTTATACCTCTGTACCCATGTCATTGTGTATAGGTGTGAATTGTTTACCCAACAACCCCTCCCCTTTCCCATCACCCTGCATGCCAGCAGCTAAACACACAGTCACAATACTCTACACACAAAAACCCAACAGTGTCATTACAAATCCTATAACGGATTTGTAGTGATGAAATAATTAATTTGCTTATTTCCATTATGCTAATGTGAGACAGGGTTAATTTATCAGCATGTATGCATCAGTACTATATGAATATCTCCAAACAAAAAAAAAAACACACATCGTGATCAGATTTTCTAAGTACATCCTGTTAAAGATTCAGGTGGGAAAACGTGATTAACCTTTCGTGACATTATTAAGCTAATTGTACATCTTTAATCTCACTGTCAGTAGAACTTTTTGTTATATTAAAGTTCTGGTGAGAGTATTGCAAATGCCTCAAATTCAATCCTAGTGAACTGCTGTAATATGCACTTTGAAGGACACCCACCTGAGAAGTTATAAGGGAATATTAAGGGTCATTACATTGAATCCTGCTCTTTTTTACCGGTCATAAATATCTAATTTTCAAGAACATTTTCTTCTGTACTTTTAATATAATTATACTAATTTTCACAGAAACTATTTCATCAATATGCTGAAGAACTGCATACTCTTATCGCTTAGACACAGTAAAAATATTCTCTTCAAGTGTTTAAGTTGCATATTTTGATTTAGAGAATAAGCATATTAGTTTATTTTAGTGCTACAAGATTCATTGGCTCATTTTTTTTTATTACAGCTCTAATCTAAATGCAAATTCTGACTATCCTTCTCAACCAAGATGTCTGGAAGCAGCTTGTAGATATTAGATACCAGTGATGTTTTCCTTTATCTCTCTCTCTCTCTCTCTCTCTCTCTCTCTCTCTCTCTCTCTCTCTCTCTCTCTCTCTCTCTCTCTCTCCCCTTTCTTTTATTGTTTTCTGGAAATTCAATAAAGGCTGAAGGTGGCCTGTTGAGTTAAAATGGGGCCAAGGGAATTTTGTTGAAGTACTTCCAATCAGAGACCAGGGCCAGTGTTAACTGAGTGCAACATTTATGATGAGATGCACCCTTAAATAAACAAGGTTTGCAGGAGACACAATCTATCAAATCTTCCTGTGGGATTTGGTGATTCGTATTGTGCATATGTGTTTGTGTGCGGGTGTGTGAGTGTTAATACCACATAATAGGTTTAAAATGTGGTTAGTATTGATGTTACGACTTAAGAGCAGGGAGTCACATTGATGGGACACAGTTTGTGGATACATAACACTGGCAGAATATTGATCTACGAGAACAGCACCTTGCTTCCATTCCTGTAATAAAAGATGTCTGCAGGGCTCCCAAACTTCTCTGACTGTAGGAATTCTGGTTATGCTTCCTGTTCCTCACTGCTTTATATCATTTGTCAGGCTGAACAATGTCTCCTTGAAGCTCATATTCCTGTCTATGTTGTCATTTCATATTGGCCAGCGAAGGGTCTAGCATAGTGCTGATATGGGCAGCTCACGCTAAAAGGGTATATCCTTTCTCCTTCTTGCTGGTCTGCCCATCAATCTTTCCATTGCTTATCTGATAGTATGAGCACACCCCCCATCCCACCCCAACACATACACACATTCATCTGGTAGATTCATAACACAGAAGCACATTGTAATGTGTTTATCTAACTTATGTTATGTAAATACATACAATATACAATATAAGGCTAAATTCTTAGTCAGTCTCCAAGACCAATATTTCTCGCACATTCATCTCCATAAACTGAAATGAAATCATGTTTGTTCTTATTTCCTGAATAAAGCAGCAATGATGAAACATAACACACATAAAGCACCAGAGTAACTGCTCTGATATCAGGCGGTAGTTATTCGAAAAAAAATGTGCTGTGTTGAGATGTGCATTTCATTCCATTTAAATAAAATATGTGGGGTTTCAGCTCCATTTCAGTTTCATACAAGGGTTTCACAAACATATAAACTAAGCTTTAAATAATATATTTCTCATTATAATGATCATCTCAGTCAAGATTTCTGTGTTAGTTTTTAATAAATAATTAAAAGCAGCCAGTTCTTTTCAGTAGGTTCAAATGTAGACTCTACCATATAAAGAAGAAAATACTACAGGACATGCAGTGGGAAAATAATCAATGATATGGACAGTGAAATCTGTAATTTATTTATGTATTTAAGTAATAGTTTATTTCTCTTACTGTAGTAATTTGCACTAACCAACACTAAGAAGTTACAGCTTCTGTTACACACAAGAGATTTTGACTCAGATTAAGGGACTCTGTATGCATGCAATGTTCACCAATATTCATATGCATCCATATCTCATTTGCATTAGGACATTTATATTAGAGGTTTATCAGGGAGGGAGACCAATTAGCACATTGTTTTTGAACTTACTTCTAAGGCCACAAGCTAAGTGCTTTGCTTTCTTTACATAGGCTTTATGTGACATGGTTCAATTAAGGCTCCAGACCATTCTATGCTTTTACACTTCCTCTATAGAATCATTATTTGCACGCATACTATCTATATGCCTACTTAATGCCCAGATGATGTGCTAGTTTCAGAGGCTAATGTGACTTAAAATGGGAAAAGAGAAATGCTGCTAATACTACTGTGGTGTTTGATTGTGCTTCTAGGTAATATTAAACTTTAATGAACACTACGCTGTCTAAGGTGGTTCTTCTGCAGAAGATAAGCTTTAATATCTGTTAGATCAAACATAACAGAAACATGAACCACAATGGGGGGACAACTACAACAACACAACACTATATATGTGAATGAATCTTCTAAGTTAAGATAACTTGGTGCAATGGTGCAAGCCTCAGCAACTGATATGAAGCCGTTTGAAAACAGACGAGACAGCATTCCTTTCCAGCAGAACCACCTACACGCACACGCACACACACACACACACACACACACACACACACACACACACACACACACACACACACACTACTCTCTATTTCCTCTGTACTGTATTAATAGTGGGAGAGATGATGCAGACAATCACTACACATTGTGTGTTTGGAAATTTTGATAAAGTACATTATTCAACACAACAGCTATATGAATAGATTTAATATAAGGGGAGAAAGCATGATTCCACTCATTTTAACATTATTTACTTTGTAGTTTATATAATAATCCATCCAAAGTAAACATTTTAGCAACTCCAGCAGCAATTATGTAGTGTACTATATGCGATGTGGTCTAATAAACATTATGAATAAATAATGAGTGGAATTTTAACTTAGAGAATGTCCTGATTAATTATTTAAACTCCAAAATGGATTTAACATTTTACCACAAATGAATTATAGCTTAACAGCACTGAAAATGGATAATAGTATAAACGTATCATGTCAAGTGGGATAAGCACTGATGGAAAAAAAGTACATATTTAGTACATTTGGTAGAAACAAGATTTTATTTCAACACAAATAAAATAAGTATACGCTAAAGAAAAATGAATTTCCATTGCAATGCCTTATTGGTCTTAGAAAACCTGAAAGCATTTTGATTTAACCATAGATTTTTGAACAGAACACACCAATAGTATGTGTATTTTTTCAGAGACAAACATATGCTCCTAGTTTTTTATTTATATCTTTAATGTACTGTAATAATTAAAGTCCTATAGTATTTAAACATGCTGGATATGCTAAGTATAGAAGTCAAGAACATAGGCAGGCTCTAAGGATCCTTAAGCCCATAGCATAGTTCTTGTAAATCTTTCCACTCATTTGGAAACAAAGCCAAACTGTGGAAGTTCTTTGGCAAAGTATAATATTAATAAATCATTTTCTTCAAGGATGAAAGTAGAGAGACTACCAAAGCATTGGTGACCAGAGATGTCAGCTCATGATAAGAGTACATTTTTGCCCAGACACAGTGATATGTCACAGAAGATTTGTCACTTGCGCCGTGTGATATTCACCAGAGCAAAATTGGTACAGTATATCACCAAGCAATTCTATTTTTTTTCCACTCATTCTTTTCCGGTTCAGACCAGTTTTGTCATCACTGCTAGATTCTTTTTTGCTAAATATTTTTAAATGAAGTTTGATTTTTTTTTTTTTATCTCAGTAAGCCTCTGTAAACATCTGTATTTTATGAATCCGAGACAAAATTTTTACTCACTAATTAATTTTTACGTAATTTCTGTTTTGTATTTTGACTGAGTTTCATCCTCATTGAGGTGTCATGTGCGCAGCTTCTTTACAACCTGGGTAATATACACAGAAGTTATAGAACTTTTCCCATAAAATATGATAAATGAGAATTGGTCGGTCAAATGAGGACTTACTGTTTTAATTAAAACATTGATTGTAAAATTTTTTACTGCAAATTTTCTGATGTGATGAAGGAGAACTAAACTCAGTGAGTTCATATTCTGTAACACCAAAGCATTATTTTAATTATTAAACACAAAGCTGAAATTTTTTTTTTTTGAATATCTAATTTACCAAAATATGTTATTTTAGAAACTTGAATAATGACAATGGCAAAATGTTTGTTGTTTTGAACTAAATAAATTTATATACTGTATATAACATAT